>NC_134467.1:8805000-8917500 GCF_047948215.1 Lycorma delicatula
TCAGAGAGAGAGAGAGAGAGAATGGGAGAAAGTTCGATAGAGAGACATTGACAATTGACAATTTACTGTACATATACATTATCTCACACACACGCACACACACACACACACACATCCGCAAGCAGAGAGAGAGAGAGAGAGAATGCGAGAAAGTGTGATAGAGAGACATTACCGATAGAGAGACATTGACAATTGACAATTTACTGTACATATATATTATCTCACACAAACGCACACACATACACACACACACATCCGCAAGCAGAGAGAGAGAGAGAGAATGCGAGTAAGTGTGATAGAGAGACATTACCGATAGGGAGACATTGACAATTGACAATTTACTGTACATATACATTATCTCACACACACGCGCGAACACACACACACACACACACACACACTCACACACATCCGCAAGCAGAGAGAGAGAGAGAGAATGCGAGAAAGTGTGATAGAGAGAAATTACCGAGAGAGAGACATTGACAATTGACAATTTACTTTACATATACATTATCACACACACACGCACACACACACACACATCCGCAATCAGAGAGAGAGAGAGAGAGAGAGAATGCGAGAAAGTGTGATAGAGTGACATTACCGGTAGAGAGACATTGACAATTCACAATTTACTGTACATATACATTATCTCACACACACACACACACCCACACACACACACACACCCACACACACAGACACATCCGCAAGCAGAGAGAGAGAGAGTGAGAATGCGAGAAAGTGTGATAGAGTGACATTACCGTTAGAGAGACATTAAAATTTGACAATTTACTGTACATATACATTATCACGCACACACACACACACACACACACACACACACACACACACACACACACACACACACACACACACACACACACACACACATCCGCAAGCAGAGAGAGAGAGAGAGAGAATGCGAGAAAGTTTGATAGAGAGACATTGACAATTGACAATTTACTGCACATATACATTATCTCACACACACGCACACACACACACACACACACACACATCCACAAGCAGAGAGAGAGAGAGAAAATGCGAGAAAGTGTGATAGAGTGACATTACCGATAGAGAGACATTGACAATTGACAATTTACTGTACATATACATTATCTCACACACACACACACACTCACACACATCCGCAAGCAGTGAGAGAGAGAGAGGAATGCGAGAAAGTGTGATGGAGTGACATTACCGATAGACAGACATGTAAAAGTAAAAAAATCGTTTTGAAATTGCTTCCTTCTTTTATTTTAAATTCAAATATATATTTTAAAGCGATTATATATATATATATATATTGAAGATTACTAGTTAAGTCAGGAGGGATTCATTAGAACAATTAAACAACTGTAATACAATTGACCACTCAGAAACACAGAAAGGTAATTAACTTGTTTTTCTATTCTTATAACAAACAAAGTTGTTTGTCTCTTGTCTTTTAACGTTGGACGGATAAGATATGTCACGAGGTAGTCGCTCGGGTCTGTAACGAAACTCTCCGATATGATTGACCAATCAGAAACGCAGTACGGTAATTAACTTGTTTTTCAATATCTTGTAACCTCATACGAAGTAAAAGGCAGTATCGCCGAAATCGTTGGACAGTGTACATGTGGTAACTTGAACAATCTTCTAGACTGGATAACCACATAATTTAGGACATTATTTTAAAGTGAGGGACATTTATTTTATTGCATACAACATAGTTTTATTTTTTTTTAATATATCGGTTTTAAATTAAACATTTTTTTTCTTAATTACAGTTTAATGAAAATTAAATTTTAACCTAGATTTTTTAAAGCACGTTACTACAGTTTATATGATGATCTTTTTTACGAAAAAAGATTTTCTTTTTTTATGAAATTTTGTTTTTTAATTTAAAATCTATTCTAGATAAATAATAATCTTCCATTTTACAAAATTAGGTTTATTAAAAAAAAAAAAGGGGGTGATGTAATCTTTTTTGAAATGGATACATCAACGTGGCAAAATTTTTATAAAATTAATTACCGATGAATTTTATGTAGGAACTAAAATGAATTTTATTCAAGAAAATGCTATAAAATGTATTATTATTTTCAATAATTTTATAGGAATTACCTAATTTTTATATTACATCTGGATAGATTACTTGTATAAATAGTTAAGTGTAATCTATATGTACTAAATAAACAAGTTTTTTCTTGCGCTTGGCTCCCTTTAATGTCTACTGAAAATAAGTACAAATACCTTAGTACAATGAATATCTTGTAGGAACTATCAAATTTTATAGTTTCATGTATCAAATACTTTAATTATTATTGCTGAAACAGGAAATATTTTTTAGAAACTGTATTAAAAGAACAGTTTGTATTTTGAATTAGGAAAATAACAATGTGCAGTTTTATATCATATTTAAAATACACTTATTCCTTTTTAGTTTTTCAGATCATAATAATTGTGTTGTCTCCCCGCTAGAACAATCAGAATCTTCTTTCATACAAAATCATTGAACTAAATCTTTTTGGAGATCCACACATTTTCACATCTACGATGTTCAATTTCTTTTTTCTGTAATTCTCTAGAAATAAAAGCCCCAATTATCACTTGTACAAATATTTTCCATTATTACATAGGTATTCTTCATTTATTTCTCAAGAGTTTATAATAATAAGAAATTATCTTTTATCTTAATTAAAGATAATTTAAAATTTATTTTTGTTTCCCATATTTCTAAATTTTTCCTGGACGTCAGTTGTAGTTAACTGCATTCATTTCTGGGTCTCTCGATTGTAACCTGAAAAAGAAATCTTTTGTAAAGCTGTTTTATTGTGTAATCAACCAAACCTGTTTTAGCTAAATTTATTTTAATTTTTTTCAGCTCACTAATAAATAAAAACAGAATATTCAAATCCAAATAATACTTGTTCTAATCCATTTTCATTTGATGCATTACCATTTGTAGTGAATTGCCAACCGGCACTCAAATTTCTGAATACTGTAATACAATCAAAAAAGTTTAATCTTATTTTTTAATTATTTTCAAGCAGGTGCAAATTTTTTATTTATTCTGATTATACAGACGACTAGGTAGAAAGAAAAAATAAGGGCATAATTTTTTAATTACTCATTTTTCTTCTAAGTTATATATATATCTCTGTATCTGTATCTAAGTATCTGTTATACATATATCTCTTTTGTCACCACATTCATATAAAAAAGTTAGCGAATTATTCAAAATAATTTCTTCATTGAAATCATTTACAATTTTTTACTCTGCTTTTTCTTTCAGTTACAATTATTTTACTGAATTTATGTATAGCCATTTGTAAAACTTCATACAGGAAGAAAAATACAATCCCAGTTTATATTCATACTTTTAAGAAAATAGTCAAATGATCATATACTGTAAAGGTTCCATTTATTTTCATAATAACAAGTAGTACACTGTAATTTTGTTCTTTATGTGAATTCTCTATTTTGTAATGTAATGCATATAATACAATTTTTCAAAAATATTAGTTTCCTAACCTTTTAATTAAATATTTAAATTTAACCTCTTTGGAGAGAGAGAAATGTTTTTACTATGTATATTTCGTATACAAATTATGTTTACACGGTTTTATTGGCTCAAACAGTAATTTTAATAATATACATAAAATAATTAGGTAGCTTGTAATTGCATGTACTTGTTGTGTAGCTAGTAACTTCATGTAGCTTGTAATTGCATGTTCTTTTTATGTAGCTTAGAAATATAACTGTTTTATCATAAAAAATAGTTTTACTAACATTGACTAACATTAATTACACTAATTAATTTAAGTTTAGTTGATGGGTATTTTATGTATATCATTCATTCTGCTGTATTTGAGTTGAATATCTAAATTTAAATGTAATATAAATCGATTATCAATTATTAAATTATAACTGGGTCTTCAAAGAGGTTAAATTATAATTGATTTTAATGAAGAAGGTGGTTTAATAAACCACTTAACAGGCTTTTTATACAATTTTTCCAGTATTCTTTAAATTAATTATTTTTACAGCAATTTTTTTTTAAATAAGGAGAAATTTGTGATTTGCTAATTCATAGTATTGGCTTTGTTCAATCGTATTTGATCTGTTTATGTAAAACATCCTTGCATCTTATTTTCTTTATGGATTCACTTTTATTTTATAATTATCCTAAGTAACTTCTTAAATAAATAACCATATTTAACAAAAAAATTAATTCTAAAATGACCCTTTGATTATCTACATATAAACAAATTTAAGAATACAAATCAGATTTTTTGGCATTCGTTTAAAAAAAACTTTTCACCCTAACCATCCAATGTTAAATAAAACTATTTTTGACACCATCAAACAGTATTTGAAAGTATACTGGACTTCTACAGAGAACCATCAAGGAACTATTACAGTATATCCATCAGGAATCATTTTAGTTCTATTTAAAAGGCCTATCACTATTACCGTTGACATTTTTACAACCTAAAAATACACTATATTAAACCTTTTATATGAGCAAATTATATATATAAACCCCCTGGTTTTAGTCTTCTAGAATATATGCCATATCTTGCCTGGTGGTTATCCACTGAAATTATTAGTTTATTTCTATAAATGTATATTTTTTATAAACAATTTTCCAAAACCATGTAAAACTGAAATCGAGCACATTCTCTATCTTATACGGGATTAGAATTTGTAATTTAATTGGTACCTGTCACCTGCTATTAATCATTCTGCACCTCCCACTGTTCACATATAGAATTTCTTTGTAATTATATTGCATATTGTTGATGAAAAAAGACCTCCTTATTGATTACTGAATAATGAAATTTAATTTTTTCTATAATCCTACAGATACAGGTAACTTCAATATTACATTTAGTATTTGCATTATTACCCCCTTTTCACTTGCATTGTCATTAATCGTAACTTGATCCATTTGCTATTCATTAGCAACTTTACCTTTTTTTCAATAATATAAATTATAGACTTTTAATTCCAACCAGGATTGGCAATATTATGCTGTGAAAATGCATTCTTAGAGAATCTTAAATGGGATAATCAAGAGGTCTGGATAGTAATGCATACACCTGCACAGGTACATAAGGGAAAAAAAGAAATATGAAAAATACAAGTAAATTCATTATGATTAAAGACTCTATGAGTAATTGATTTCTTCGAAAAATCTTCTATTTTTAATATTGAAAATAAAAGAAAAATCCCTTAAGTTATATTTCTTCAAATCGATAACATTTTTCTGTTGAAATTATGAAACAAAAATCTTCTGGTTAATATTTCCCTAGTTCAGTCTTCTAATTGGGTATCATTTTTAGAAATACAGTTTCAAATTATTTAACTGTAACAACACACAGATTAGATTGTATATACAGACAGAAAATTTGATATGTCATATAGTTAAGGGTGTATTGTTTAAAATTTTTTATCAACATAGCAAGTCTGATATGCTCTGAAACACTTCAGGGTGTATTGTTATAATTTTTTTATCAACTTAGCAAGTCTAATATGCTCTGAAACAGTTCAGGGTGTATTGTTTTAAATTTTTGATCAACTTAGCAAGTCTGATATGCTCTGAAACAGTTCAGGGTGTATTATTTTAGATTGCTGCTTCACACGAAGCAAATCTTATATGCTGTGACAGTTCGGGGTATATTATTTCAACGTTTTCCTTAACGGGTAGGAAATTCAATGTGCTCTTGCACAGTTCCGGGTGTATTATTCTCATCTTAGCTTATCAGTTACCTAATATGATACACAATTATTTTTAATTATAATTCTTGATTACATATTGACATTGTAAATATCTATGTTGTATGCAATGAATAGTTTTCGCAAGTGCCGGGTACATAAAGCATTCGTGCCGCGTCAACCGCGTCGCGACCGTACTTCATCATCCCGATATCGTTCATCGGGTTCGGTTGGGGGGTGCTGTGTATATAAATGTGTCTATATATTGGGGGGTGATATATAAATATGTTAATGTTAGAAATAGTTATTCATATAATTCATAATATTTAGTTATTCTATGTTTATTATGTTTCTTTGTGTTTTCAGCTCATCACTTCACTACCAGTGGCTGAAGTCCTCCTTATAAATCAATTTAAATTCATAAAAAATTCAGTTTAATAATTTAAATTTTTATTTTAATTTTAACTTTAATTGCATAAAAATTCCTTTTTTTAGTTTAAATTGCTTTATAAAATTTTATTTGAAATATTAATGAGTGGGTTTTTAAAATTACCTTTTTTGTAAATTATTTAAATTTTGTTCATTTCATTGACAAAATTAATCATTTAAATAAGTACATATATAGATTTAATTAATTTCTTAATTAAATGCTTTTAAATCTGGTTCATGTAGGATATAATGTTTATTTTTTTTTATTTTTTTTTTTTTATTTGATATATATTATATTACATAAGCTTTTTCTTAAATTTTTTTGGTAGGTGTTAATCAAATTGAAGGTTAGAGCATATTTATATCTAATTACAGTTTTAAGAATTTTTTATTTTTTATTTTATTTGAAATATTTTAAATTTTGAATACCCTTTGCATTCCCCAATCTGCATTCAGCCAACCAGCTTCAGAGAAGATGCATGCTTGCATGTTAGTTTAATTTTTTCAAACCAGAGTCAGCTGATTTTAGAGGTGCCATAATAAATTATTTCACTTTATTTGCTTTTTTTTAATTAAAACAATTAACTTAGTTGCAAAATTTACCAATTTTTTGTGGTAAAAACCTAAGTAGAATGATTATTTGAAAAAAAATCCATCTACCATAACAGTAATCCAAATTACTTCAAAATTTAATAATTTTTTTATGTAATATATTTGCCTTGCATATTAAAAAGGCGTGTACTGATTCTGGTTTTTAGTGTGTAATTATTTTATTTTCTCATATTTTGAAATTGTGGGGTAAATAAAGTGATTGGTGAAAATAAAGTGTGAAATTAAAGTGCGATCAATATCAAAGTGAGAAATTAACGTTATCTTCCTCACTACAAAAATTTACAAACTATAAATAAAAATGAGACTAGAAATAATACAGATTACCAGATTACATTCCACATCTCATCAACTCTTCACTTCATGCTGCATCCTATTTCTTCAGACTACCAGATCGACCGATTCTTTCAGCTGCTCGATTGGATTAGCCTTGGCGATAAATGTATAGCTGTGTTGCCAAATGGTAAAATATTAAGGTACTACTAATTCTTTACTACACCATATAATTTCATGATAATACTAGTATTTATTAAGACTCCATCCGTTTATGTAATGTTTAGCTTCAGTTAGAGCAACCAAGTATTGGAGATACTCACTCTGTGAATTCAACCGGCCATTATCACTTGCCTTGTACCAGGGGCCAAGGTCAGGGCATTAGCCCACTGTGGCTAGTCTAGTGGTAACTCGTCATTGCAAGTCAAATGATTTCAAAGTCGAGAGTTCTAAGGTTCAAATCCTAGTAAAGACTTTTAAATGGATTTGAATATTAGATTGTGGATATTAGTGTTCTTTCACGGTAGGGTTTCAATTAACCACACATTTCAGGAATAGTCGATGTGAGACTGAACAAAACTACACTTAATTTGCATTCATACATATCATCTTCTTAAGTAATACCTTATGGTGGTTCCCGAGGCTAAACAGAAAAAGAGCGGGTCAGGCCATTAGTTTAGACTCCAGTTTATATCACTGATAGGTAACTTTCTCTTTTGATACTGCAGGTACTTTTATTTCTAAATTTTTAAAAAATTTTAGGTAGATCTGTCATTAAATGTCATGCGAAACACAGAAATTCTGTGTGGCAAATTACAACATAATGCAATAAAGGAAAAAACAGTATAATAAAGAAAAGAAACTTAATAGTGTTACATATCAAGAAATGCCAGTATCTGGTCAATGCCTAATTTGTCTCTGATAAATATTTTATTTGAAATATAAACCACCAAAACACAGTAATTAGATAAGTTACACTTGCCATATTAATTTCCACCGACTGTTTTTTTGCATCTCCAGTATGTATTAAATTCTATTTTTATTACATTAAAACTTATTTGTTTTAATGATATCTATTTTTTATGATAAATTATAATGTTATCTTTTGTGAAATTTTAAATGATATTACGAACATAATTAGGGTATACAACATACCCTATTGTACAGGTACAACGTATACCAAAATGAAACGACTAGCACTAAATAGGGAATCTTAAAGAGCTGCATCAAAAACCAGTCAAATGACCTAAGATAAAAAAATGAACATAAATGTACTGTGAAAATTTATAATTTATAATTATTTAATTAAATAAAATATTTATAATTTACACAAAAATAATACAAATAAATTAAAAAGAATAAGATAGAATATAATAGCAAGTGAAGGTGTAAGATACTGCACAAACCGGTTATTGGAACATAAGTATAAATAATCTAATTACTGTGTTTAGGTGATTTAAATTTCATATAATGTTAAATTTTATATATATATATATATATATATATATATATATATATATGTATATACAAATTTTTATGAATTTTGTTACAGCAATTAAACTTAATAACTTAATAAATATTTTTGTTAGAAAAAGTTAAGTGCTATCATACATGAAATGAATTAAATAACTAAAACAAAACTATTTAATTTCACAACCGCTAATTGAATTTGTCTTATTTTCTTTTGTTTCAGGTAACTCAACGGTTCATTTAATATTCTAAGGGAGAGCTGCCATGTAAGTGGCCCTCCTTACATTGTGGTACTCCCTTTTATTGTAGGATAATTTTCTACTAAAGGTACTTACTTTTGTTATTATTGTTTAATATTATAAATTTTCATGTTAAAAATAAGTTGTGTAGTTTTTAAGTTGATAGTATAATATTCTTATAAAATCGCGGTAGGTGCCTAGTCCCAGTAGGGTCCCCTGATAGGAACTTTCCTTTAGGGAATTTTTTATGTCTATTTTTGTGCATGTTTCTATTTCAGGTTCAACATAAATTTTACATTAAAATTACTTAGATAAGCAGTGTAAATTAAGTTTTATGAAAATAGATATAAATTTTGTATATGCTGTGTATGTTTTTTCAGGTACAATGTAGATATTATTTTATTATTAGTTAAGTCGCGTCCGCGATCCCAATGCCTAGTCCCAGTAGGGTCCCCTGATAGGAACTTTCCTGTAGGAAATTTTTATGTCTATTTTTGTGTATGTTTCTGTTTCAGGTTCAACGTAAATTTTACATTAAAATTACTTAGATAAGCAGTGTAAATTAAGTTTTATGAAAATAGATTTAAATTTTGTATATGCTGTGTATTTTTTTTCAGGTACAACGTAGATATTATTTTATTATTAGTTAGTTAAGTCGCGTCCACGATCCCAATCCCTAATAGGGTCCTCCTCCCTAAGGGGGAGGTTTTTAGTCGGTGAGAGCCCGACACTACCGTCTGTTGCGGGCGCAGACGGTGGCTGGTAGAGCTTTTCCTCCTCCTACGCAAAACAAAAAAAAAAAAAAAAAAAATTAACAGTTCATATTAAGTGCATTACTAATCTTTTTGCCAAGTGATTTTGAGTTGTAGGTGCTGTACTGGGAGTACTTTTAAATTCATGGAAGCTGCGACAAAAAAAATGGTTACTGATTCTCAAATATAATATTGAAAGCGGAAAATGGTTATGGAAGATAAAAGAAAATTTTAGTTAAAGTGACTATCAACCGTAGTTTCAAATCTGGATTGAATAAAAAGTAAGTACCGTAAATGTCTAATAGAATTTTTAAAACGCAGTAAAACATGAAAAAAATATGTATATCTAGAATTGTACATGGTGATTTTAACAAATTTTGGGTGCTGAATTCAAAACTTATAAAATTTTGTGTAATAATTGCATTTTTAGATACATACGTTTTATTTATCAATAAATGCATAATCAGTAGGATAACAATATTCCAAAAAAGTTATTTTATGTGTATTCATTTATAATTTATTTAAATCGCCTAAATATTTGTTTATTCAAATACAAATGAATTGAAATATATTCAATACAGTTTTTAAACATTTAAATCATTGGAATTGAATTTTTAAAATATGTTGACAAATTTTTTCACTCGTGCGATGTTTGATCAGTATCTCTAAATAAAAACCAACAATAGTCGTCAATCATTCTAGATCCCATCTTCCTTGGTACTGATGCTTCATGGTCAGAATATCCTGACAGAAACACTCTCCCTGCTCATCAGTGACAGAGCCCAAATTTTCAGGATAAAAGTCTAAGTGGAAATGTAGAAAATGAATTTTTAATGACATCCTACATGCTAAATGTTTGTAGTTTTTTAATAGCTTATTAACAAAAAAACATAGTTTTCATATTTTCTGTTGCCTAAGAAATCACCAACAATGTCTTTGAAGAACTTCCATGCAGCTAATTCACATTTGCTAAGTTTATCCTCAAAAATATTTATTCATCACTCGATTTAGGAAAACTTATTGTTAAATAATTGTTACATAATCTATCACTATCACAATCACAATGCGGTGATGCATATAAAGCACAACAGATGCAAGAGATCTGTTGATCTGTCACTTTCATTAAGAATATCGATTTACATATGCGATCAGTCCCAGTGTTGAACAGAGTGAAGGTGTCGCTTGTACAGGTGAAAGATTTCTTGTCTTTTAGTGGGCTTGGCCTACTCTGGGTAGAAGATCGCTTTCCTTATTAAGCCTGGCGTGAAATGCTTTTTTCTTGACAATGGCAATGCCGTTTTGTGAGACTTGTATCTCATATCTTATCACATTCAATACTTTGTTTATGGCAAATGACATATATAAATGTCTCTAATTATTTTATTGACTTTTTTTAAACTACAATTTCTTCCTAAGTAAGTAGAAATAATTTTTTTAAAAATTACCATAACGGCTGTGGTGCCTCTATCATGTTTTAAAATAAATATCTGAACTTCAGTCAGGTTTAATGTAATTCTCAATTACAAAAAATTGTTCAGATCTTCTTATGCAATGTTAGGACAAATGCATAAAAACTGGCAAGTTTTACATTAGTAAAAATCTAAAGCTATCGTGAAAAGTCCATTCTCCACAATGTATAGACAAATATGGCATTTACATGAATTCTGGTAAGAAAAAAAACAGTGTCTAAATATTTTGTTATTTGGATAACTATATCTTATCACTATATCCACTCTTGGGCACTTGTTACACCACAACACCGACTTTTGTAGACATGATTTTTAAAATCCACCACCACCCATCCATTTCTGAGCCCCTTGTTAGTTTCATTATACCGATTAACAGACAAATCTTTATCTTAATAAAGAGAAGGTATTCAAGCAGTATCCAAACAATAAAAATCTTCAACTTCAACCGACAACTAAAGCCTTTGAGTGGCTTATAGCGTAAGGTTATGCATTTTCATTCAGAAAAATAACAGCCATCGAGAGCAGCCTGCACAGTTTGATTTGTCTAACATCCTTCACTTCATAATAAGACTCTGATACGGCTGCAGTCCCAAGCTCCATCAATTCTGCTAGTAGATTCTTTTGTTCCCAAAATGTTGTGACGATCATTTTTCAGTTCAATAATATCATCTGAATTTGTATGGTTCACTTCTCTCTGATTTTCTGGCATCATGACTATGTCACTCATAATATTAGTATAAACATGAGATTATCATCTGCAGATTTTAGTTTCACTGTATGCTTGCTCATAAAAATGAATTACAAAACACTGAATTACAAGTTGCAAACGGCGATAACATCATGTCTTTCATCAATTGCTCCTTTACAAGCACTAAACAGAATGAAGAAGCGGTTGAACAAGTGATTACATAATAAATTCCTGATCTGTGACTTCTGTGTTATACAAGTCACGCAAGATACATGTGATACCATATAAAGTTGATTTCTTTACATTTATTATGACACAATATAACCATTCAATGTGAATTAGAGTAAAAGGACCAATTTCAGGGCTGAATATCAGCTACAGTTTAGTTAACTTCGTGCTGATGTGCAATAATTTTGAGGCAAAGGCATCGGAAAAACAATTAAAATATCCATTTTCCTCAGCAAGCCTAATTCGTGATGTTGAGTTTTTATTAAGACTGGCTCAGCGTTTTTTTTTGGGAATAGATATGTGTCATGTCAGGTTATCTGTTGAATTGTGACACCTTCAGAGACATATAAATATTAATTATTATTATTATTGTGAATTAGACTTCTTGAGTCGATTGGAACCCCCCCCCCCTTCCTCATAAGGATTCCATGAATATCAATTACATCTTTGAACTTCGTCTTTGATAAAATTCTGGATTTATCTCTTGTACCGAGGCAATAGCTACTTTCTTAATGTCCCCTTAACAGAGTGATATTTGTCTGCTTATGAAACTTATTTCCCAGGCAAATTATTACATTAAAAGCACAACATACTACATTGGATATCTTGATGAATTAATTTACATTTCTTATAATTTAATTCACTGAATTTCTTCATAACATAAAGCATAAAGATAATTTTATAATTTATTTATAAACTGTATTCACAATTATGTGTGAACTTATCATTAAACAAATAATTATACTAATACAACTTGTAGACTTCTTTGCTATTTATTTGCAATAATTTAATAATAACTAAACAGGTAATTTTTCTTTTTCAGCAATGTCAGAAGGAGTACTGATATGGAGGACTTTTATCCCAGAATTTAATCAGAAATAGAATCTTCATTTTCATTAAATTAGATTGGAGAGGAAACTGTAAATCGGTAAGTTTTTAATTTAATTATTATAATATATAAAATGTGCAACACAATAAGTAAAAACCATAAAAAATTAATGTAGAAAAGTGGTAACATCAACGTACATTTAAGTGTCCAGCAGCTGTTAGAGAGGGGAAGACAGTTGTAACAGAAGATTGGAAGGGCTCTAAGAAAAAACATTCCATAGGTTTTTTAAGTTCAGAGAAAATACTTAAAAGGATTATGAAAACCTGGGATTAACTCATCGCTTCTTGATTCTACAAAGTTTTATTTATTTTATTATATTTGAAGGATTAGCTCTATATCAAAGTTTATAAATTACATTATATCAAAAATTATTTGTCTTGAAGATCATTACAATATTAGTAATGAAGCGATTAATTTGGATAACATTGAAAGTTCCAAGTTAACTTCAAGTCTTTTAGATTACTTCATATAAGAAATGCAGCATATCCTGGTGGGTTTCAATGTATTTACCAAAGAGAGAAACGATCTACGTAATTTTAAAGGGAAAATTTTTTAAGTTTTTTGGGATAAGAGTGACATTTACACTTTCATTGTCCAGAAATTTCATTTATAATCACCGATATTCTTTAGCAGAATTTACAAAATTTGCTGGAATATTATAAGTTTCAAACAATATAAAAATCACTTATTCTTTTGAGTAAGAGTTAAGAGAATCAAGCTCATCAAATGAAAACACCTTTAAATCATTAATTCACTTTCAGGCATGATTTTTATTTGTAACTTACCTGTAAATTATGGTAGAAAATAATCTACTTTGTTATCCACTAAAAATTTCTGTACCTGCATTTGCATGTAGAATCTGCCATAACTTAGTTTAAAATTATATTTTAATAAATGATGTCATTTTGTTATTATAAAATTTTTAACAGTTAAGCCCAAAAATATAATTTTAATAGAACATATGAGATGAAGAGATAATAATTGTTTGAAAATTAACATAATCATCACAGTTTACTTATTAACTAGTAAATAAAAATTTTATTTTAAAGCATTACCTATCCAAGTGCTACTTGACCAGAGTAAGATGTGTATATCACGTACTTAAAATATCATACTCAAATGTGTGATAACTAAAAGAAAGTATATACTTATATTGCTATGTTTATTCTTGATAAATATTATTGTGCAGTGTACTGACGGGGCAGCTTAACAGCAAGTGCACCATTATATTTATAAGGTAATCTAATTTTTATATTTCCATTAGCATACATGTCTTAAAAGACGTAGCCATTTCACGGTTTTTGGAAAATATTTTTAATTCTTTAAGACAAAAAAAATTTCATTTTCAATTTTCTGAAATATTGGAAAACATTTATTTATACCGATAAAACAACTTAGTAGCTGTGGTATCAGTATCTGAAAAGAAACTTGCTTTTCAAGTCTTACCTCACAATTGTACACAAGTAGTAAGATTTTATCATTTGCCAAGAATACACATGTAAATTTAGGTCCTCGCTTCAAGATGTAGAGTGTGTAGTGCCTCAGGGAAAACTTTTTGCTTTCTTTATTATTTATTAATGATCTGCTGCAAATTCTCGAGCCATTCATTACAACTCTTTTCACAGATGACACAGCTGTATCTATTTCTGAAGATAATTAATAAAAATGGATTGAATCTTTCACAATTGCAGCTTAAAAAAATTTTCACTGGATGGATTGAAACAATGTAACTTAAAATATGAATAAAACTGTCACATTGTGCTTCTTGGTTAAACATAACATTGCAGATTGTGTGGCCAGAATTCTCATTATATATATATATATATATATATATATATATATATATATATATATATATATAGTAATTTTGTTATCCACAAAGCAAAACTTTTGGGTTTTATATTTTATAAATTCTTGTGGGATGAAAATCTGATTTTGTTTACCAAAATGGAGTGAACAGTTTTACTCTGAAGCATCTTTATAAAACACTAAGCTTGTACTCATTATCGATTATTTTTATGCCTAAATATTTTCTCGTATAATGTGTAAAGTCAAATTTGTGGGCTTTTTAAAAACATAACCTTTTAGAATACAAAAAAGTGCTTTCAGATCATTATTGAGGCATACTTTATGAAAAAGGAAAACTATAATCAGTTACCAATCAGCTTATTTTACAATTAAAAGATTTAGTTTTACAGAAACAATATTGTTCTGTTGATGAATTAAAAAAAAGACGATTACATGATTTATCTACGTCCACTTCTACATATACAGATATTAGTATATGCTCAGAATGATTTTCAGTAGCGATTTCTTTACTGTTAATATTTTATAATTAATTAATTTACCTTAACGTAATTTCATGTGTTTGATTAAATAATTAATATGAACTTTAAACACATCTATTTAGTTTTAATTTTATAATTTGTTTTGATCAGAAAAAAAAACATTTATTTATAAAGTAGCAAGTTAGGTTAAATAATTTGTTATAAAAATCAACCTTACCAACTGTTTATATTATATCCCTAGCGTTTTGGGTCATTTGACCATCATCAGGAGTTAGATTTTTTTGTAATTAAAACTTTAAAATTAAAAACGTAAACAAAAAATAACAAAATACGATTAACAAAACAAGACGTCATAACTAGATAATCAAGTTAGGCAACGTGCTAATTATTAATTTAAATAGAAAATCATCTTCAAATTTTATATGTCCCTTTATTAATTTATTGTTGTAAAAATATACATAATTTTTTTGAGATTGCTGGTTTTATAAAAATTGTTGGAAAATCTGATATATAAATAAAATTATCCGGGCTGTAATTATGTATATTTTATAAAATGTGTTTAGCATAATTGGATTTTTAGAAACAGCCTATCTTATACTATTAATATGTTGTTTAGCTCTAATAGAAAAAGAACTGTTGGTCATAACAATATATTTACGTTTTAAACGTAAACGTATATATTTTTCACGTTTTAAACTATACCAATCTTGTCTATCTAAGATATTTATTTCATTATTTTAGTAGAATCGCTATTGTATATAAAATTTATGTTCTACAAAGTAAACTTGAAAAGTAATAGAACTTTTAATACATCTTTATATATATATTTTTTTCTTTAAATTGAGATTATACCAACCGGGTTGGAGTGGTGAACATGTCTTTGCAAATCAGCTGATTTCGTAGTCGCGAGTTACAACTTTCAAATCGTAGTAATATGATTTGTAATAAGTAATACCCTCTGTGATTCACGGAGACTACAGAAAACAAATTAGAAATTGAGATCACGTTATACTGATTGTGTATATCAAAATTTTTTCCGTGATTTTCATAACTTAATCTGCTTGTGAAATTAAAAAA
The DNA here is from genome assembly GCF_047948215.1 of Lycorma delicatula. NCBI lineage: Eukaryota > Metazoa > Arthropoda > Insecta > Hemiptera > Fulgoridae > Lycorma > Lycorma delicatula. The sequence continues at coordinate 8,821,127 of NC_134467.1, forward strand.
ATTAAAAATTTATTAAACACGGCTAAAATGTTTCGTTTGTAAATAAAGGTTAATGAACGATTTCGCTCGTGTTTCAGCAATCCCAGTGAAAGAGGTCGTACTGAAAATTTATAGGACAATAATTAAGGGGCAGAATTAGTGATTTCTATGTGTTTTTTACCTTAAAAATAGAATAAAATAGCTACCAAAACAGTATCTGCAATAGGTTTTAAGAAATCTGGGATGAAAATCAATAATTTAAGAGTAAAAAACCCGTTATTATGTTTGATCTAGAATAACTTTGTTAAATGGGTAAGAAACATGTAAAACCTTTAAATAAAACTAATAGAGAATGTAATTCTGTACATAATGGTGCAAGATAAGTCAAATAAAACAAAAAAAGTTTAGAAAAATTAGAATTCAATTTAGAAAAAATACAGTAAGTCATACCTACCAGTTTATAACAAATATTCAAAACAAAGCCCACCAGTTTTAAAACCTCCCTTCTGTACTGCTTTTGTAGTTCTTTATAATACTTCAGGGCTATCCTTAAGTTTCTCAGCAGCATCCATAATGCAAACAATTAATTCCTCACGAGAATGTATTTTAGTTTTATATATGATATTTATCATCTGTCCCTAGATGCAAAAATCTAAAGGTGTTATAACAAATGTTCTTGGTGCCCAGAAATGTGGACCTCCACGACTGATCCATTTCTCAGTGAAATGATTGATACATTATCCTTTAGGTTTATTTATTTTATCTTTTTTTATTTAATGCAAGTATTTGAATGACTATTTATTTATCTTTGCAGATTTCATCAAGACAGAGAGAGTACAACACTTATAATTTAAGATCTGATCATATGATCATTGGATTCAAGAATTAAGAAGCCAAATCTTCCAATAACATCAATTTAGTTATTTCATATGGCAGTCATAAACTTCAAGATGATAAACTTCATAACTAAATTTTATGATGGCTGTATCATTATATTGATCGATATTACTGTGAAGTCGAGTAACAAACTTTTAAAAATTAAAAGCGTCAAGTACCATAAAACAATAAAAGTAAATGAATTAGTCAAACTAAAAGAGATTGATGTGAAGTTAAAGCAAAATTAAGTAGGAACAAGTTTACAAGTTATTACAAAAGTAGATTCTATAGAAAGCCAAACGAATAAATTTAAAAAATAGAAATAATAAAGTCAGTAGAGTTAATATATTAGAAGGAACATGGAAGACAAAAGATGCAGTGAATGGTATCAAGTTAGATACATTCAACAGAAACCGGCTAAGGAAGATCGTTTGAAAGATACTGAGGTATAGGAATGACAATAATTAAAGGAAACTGATGTAACCAAAAGTAAGGAAAATTTTAGAGAAAACAAAGCTGAAATGAAATAGCAAAAGTGCATACGATAGCGTTTAGGGTGGAAGAAACATAGCAAATGACTATACAGAGTGTAAAGTTATAGTGGTGGTAGAGAAAATGAACCGATTTTGAAAAATCAAAATTTGATTAAGCATAAAGAGACTTGAACAAGGAGCAAGAACTGAAATGTACAATCAGAGCAACTATGTTGTGTATGCAAAAGACATAAGACCTGTGTTGGCTGTGTAAGATGAGTCTGGTGAAGTACCATCAAGAATTTCAATAAAGTGTTTTTTTTCTATATAAAAGTAAAGAAACTCCTGGTTTCTTGTGCAAAGAACAAGAAACCAGGAGCATCAGGATGTATAACAGTTTTAGTGATTAGATATTGTTAATACCTAATTAATATATAATTCTTATCATCTGTATTTCTGTTATTTTAGCTCTTCTATCTGCTTGAATTTTTATACAGCTTCATTCCTGATGACCTAATATAATCGTATGGAAAATCATTAGGAAATTATTTAAATATAAAAATTATTAGTAAATAATTATAAAATGAATACAGAAAATCAATGTTTCAAGTAAAATGAAAAACATAATAATATATGATTTTGAATCGTGTTTTGTTTCATTATTAAATGTACTGTAATGTTTTAAATTCTTATTTGGAAATATTGTGGAGAAATTATTCATTAAGATTACAATACTTAGTTTTATATTATGAAAAATTAATTTTTCTTTCGCTCTCGAAAGTAATATTGTTAATTATTATTAAAAGTACAATATTTTTTTATATTTATTTGATTAATTTCTTTTGGATTTTGTTGTATGTTTAATTTATATTAAGAAATATTTTAAAAATATTTTATTACTAAAAACATTTATTATTAACTTTTATACTCTTTATTTATGTAAATATGTTATTATTTCTTCTACAAAAGAAAAACTAAAAATATTTTAAGTGTTATTACAAATATTTTGAAGAAAAATTTTCATGTTGCCCAACAAATATATTTTAAGGTACTAAAATATAATTTCTTGTATATCAAAACAAGGGTTTGTTCTTATTTGTATTTATAATCATAAATGTGTAAAGACAATTGTAAAAGTTTGATGGTCACTAATGTAGGGCCCCTTCCTGATAAGAATATGTTAAAAAAATATGAGATTTTTCTTTCTTAATTGATTTTATTTCAGAACATAATATAATTGGAAGAACTTAAATTATTTCTGATTGTAACTTTTATTTTTTTTGTATAATGAATATTTAAAAATATTTTTGATGTTCTGACCAAGGTTTTACCATGGTTTCCGTTGGTTGTAAGACAAATACCAGAAAAATTAATTTTGCTGCTTCCATGGTTTGTGCTTAAATTTTTTTGCGAGTGCATATTATAATTTAATCAGAATAATAAAACAATATTTGTTTTGTTATAACACAAATTTGTTCAAAAATATTTAATAATAATAATGAACATGTTATAAAACCATACAGATAATTATTTAAGTCTATTTATTCAACTTCACCTTGTATACCTTTATTTATTTACAGTTTCTCTATTTGAGTAGGTACTCAAAATATAATATAGCGCAAATAATTATATTTATCTCCATTGCCTATTACATCTAAAAGTAAATGAGGGGCAGAGCTTTCATCATTTCAACACTGTTGTGAGAACACCAAACAACTTTGTTCGACGTTGCCATTGCATGTATAGTACAGTAGCACCACATGAAACATTAATGACTGTGTTGTTTACTTAAAATGTTACCGATAATTATAAATTTTCTAATCTTTTATCAATAATTACTGCTTATAGTAGGAAAACCAGGTTCATATACTATTCCTATAGTTTAACCTTTACAGGCCCTAATGTGTTTTATGCCATAATATTAAAACATTGATTGCGATTAATAAATGCATTTAAACCAAACCCAAATGAAAAAAATATCTTCATTTTGTATGCTATTTTAATTAAAATGAAAATATTACAAAGGTAAATTTAATGTAAGTGAATTTATAATGTAGATGTTTGTCACCAGAAGCATGCTGTATAAATTATGTTTTAAAATATTCACAACATCAATACTTAAATCGCTAGAAAATAAATTTTTTAACAACCCACTAATGTAATTTTGATAACAACTTATAAATAAAAACAACTTCTCCAGCAAAAATTATGAAAATGGATATTACAGCTAATAACTAATTTAGATTGTATATTAACCCAACAATGCATGAATTTTCAAATTTAAAAAATGTGTAATTTTTCAGAAAAATAGTTAAAAAATTAAAAATTGAGTTTTTAAATTATTTAGAAATTTTTTTTATATGGCTGACAAATGGCTACTTTATGCATTTTGAACCATCTATTAGGTTCTAAATTATTTATATGTTGTTTATACTGTTAAATTTTATTAAAAAAATATTTTCTAATGGTAAATCATATAAAAAAACTATCATTTTCAACAATGTAATTAAAAATGTGCAATTTTAATAAATTTGAAAAAATAAAAAACAAAATATAAATATAAATAGATAAATAAAAATGTTAGATATTTTTAAAAGATGAATCTCAAATTATTTTTATTTTTAATTATTTTTTAGTTTTTAACAGATGCCTATAATCAGACTTTAAGAAAAACACTTTTTTAAAAATTAATACTCTATTTTTGATAAGCCACAAGCTATTTTTTTAAAATGATTTATATTGATAATTTTTAACATTATAATACTATCCTTTAGCCAACACAATAATTATTCTCTAAATCACTTTACATTATCTTCACAAATACACAGTCTAATTATGTTCAACAATATGACATTTCATAAAACAATTATTTTTGTTATTGAAACACAAAGTAAACACTGTGCACAAAGGATTTACAAGAGTAAATCGTTTACAATTTGGAATTTTACATTTTAATTTTTTTATACGTACAGGCCCCATTGTTCATATTTATCCAAACGAACATCAGCTAGAGTATCAGTTGACGATTTTAATTTTTTCTTTGCTGGAACTAGTATGACCTCTAGTCGATGTTGTATTTATACCAATTTTACATAATAATTAAGCTATCTCCAGTCTGAAAGCAAATGATGACAGGGTTTTTTGTTTACTACTGGTACCTGTATTTTCTAAAACTCTTCCTGTATAACAAAATATTTACAACAGTTTTATCGATTGTATGATAGAACAAACTGTAGTACCATTTTCTTGTTCTCTTCACAATTCATCCTCACCCATTTGAACTATTCATTAAGTCCACTCCACCTACGTGTTTATGTGACGATCATGTTTGGACAAGGTACCTATTCATGGGACTTTGTTTTTCTATTATAATGCACAACATTCTTCACAGGTTGGGTTCCAACAAATGATTAAAACATTGTGAAAACATGATTTTAATTTGTTTTTTGATGAAAGAAGTAAAAATCATTCTCTCTGATTAATATAGTAATAATGAAGCTTAAAAAAAAACTACAGTACAATTAAGTATAATACACTTATTTTATTTTAAATATAATAATTACATTGTATATTATGTACAATAATAAAATGGTAATTGCAATATATAACTGATCGCCAGTACTTAACATTTAAATAAATATACATCCTAATAATTATATAATGATAATTTAACTTATCGATACACAAATTCCATATTCAAAATTTTTTTTTTTATTTTTATAATTACTGTGATATATATATATTTTAATTTCTATTTACAAAAATAACTTTAACTAATTTACTATCTATGTACACATTTAATGATCCATTAAGTGATTGCAATTTTACCTTAGTTATTATTAGATTTCTTAATTACTCCAATAACAAAGAAAATTTTTACTTACATTAAAGTATTTTACATTTATTTATTTACATATGAAATTATATTATTGATAACATGCTAACAGTTAAAAAAAAAACATACATATTTTTTCAAAATTAGTAACTCCAATAACTTAAGAAAACAACAATTAAGTATTTTTACAAATTGTATGTAAGTAATCATCAATATATCTCATAATTAATCATTTATGTTTTGTGATTTTAAAATCACAAAAAACCGGTAAAAAATTATGATGGTATTGGTATCACATTTATTATTTTTTGAAATAAAAAATAAGTATAAAAATTTAAGGAAGATTAATTTCATTTGAATTTATATAGTAAAAATATTGTATTACTTTTATAAGGACAAAATGATCATCATTGTTTTTAGTTATAGTTAAAACTTGCAAAGTTGTGATTTTTTTTCATTGATATATATTATTTTATATCCAATGGTTGTTTTACTAATAATTTAAGTAAGATACAAATTATTAAATCAAGCTTTAAAAACACAAACTATATCTAGAAACTCCTTTCAAGAAGTGTACAATTTATTGAATGTGTCAGGAAAGGATAGCGAAAATTTATTTGAGGGGTGCAGTCCCTCCTAACTGAAAACAAGTTGTTCCACTTTCCCATACAGGATGTATTCCACAAAAAGATTAATATAACAGCAATCAACATGAACATTAAATTTTTTTTACATAAATCCTATTTTAAAATAATAAAATTGGGCTCCAACAACCCATCTTATCCAGAACAACGGGTTCACTATTAGTTTTGTTTTGCTTTTTCTGTTTACTTTTATATATTTTTGTTTCCTAAAAAAATCCTTCACTTAGAAATTTAAATTTTGTTATTTACTTTTGTCTTCTATTAACAAATTGAAAGCTAATCTGAGTAACTGTATTTGATGTTTACTTTTCTTCTCTATTGTTTGATTTTTTATTAACCCTATTTTATTTTCCACTGTCCTTTTAATAGTTTTGCTATTTTATCTTGTAATTTTGCGGCCACTTTAGTTTTATAATCACAAACAGTAACTATATGAGTTACTGATTACATTTATTATTATTAATTATATTTTAGCCGTAGCATGAAAAAAGTTGATTGAAAAATCGTAACTGATGCTACGCAATATATCACTTGAAAATAAGAAAAAAATGTGTCACTTTGTTAAATATACTTAATTCTAAAGAAAAAATTGTAAATTAAGAAACACCTTACACAAATGCTTACAGACATCTAAAAACTGTAATAAAATTGTTAAAATAGGTTAATAATTTTATAAACCATTCTCACTAAATTATAATTTTACATTTAATTTTTGGTAATCATTAAAAATATTCACATTCAATGATTCTTTTTTTGGAAGAGAGGCAATTATCCTGCAACTTTTCCCAGATCTAACAATGAAAGTAAAATGCATTTAAAAATTTTGCAACTTGTTCAGTCCCACAATCATCTAGTCTAAAATAAAAATAAACTCACTCCAAACATAATTTATATCACAATTAGAAAATTTGGTAAAACTTACATTTAGCTAAAAAAATTTCAGTTTTCTTGGAAAACTTTTGTTTTTTGTAAATTAGAAAATACTTCACAGTTTAAAATACACTGTACAACTTAATCTAAAAGATTTAGTCATTTATTTCAGGGAAACAGAGAGTGAATGGTGGTAACCAGCATAAATGTAATGTAAAACATTATAATAAATATAAAAGTGAAAATAAGCAAAATATGTTTACTCAATTTTATTACACAAAATAACAAATGATGTTCATTTACTTAATACAAACAATTAAGCCTTCAGTCAAAAATTCTCAAAGTATTATGACAGTTAGCCAAGTTTAGTATGGCAATATTAGTACATGGAGATGTTTATTAGATAAGATATAGTATAGTGTAATATAGTAAAATAAACCTTGATAACTTGTCAACCTACATTGCTGTTTTTTCTCTTTCCAATGAATGATTTTTATGTGAAATAAACAGATGTCTACAATTAACTTTTTAACATGTTAAGTTCCACAGGTATTTTCATACACTGTAACTACAGACAAGAATTTCCATGACATATTTAGCTCATTTTTAGGTAATTTTTTAAAAAGAGAAATGGGGGTTTTAAATTCCACACTTTCTTTTCTGAATATTTTAACCCCCCAGGAGTAATCGGGTAGTATAAATCTATATAAATTTAATTGAATAATATTTCCAAATTGGCTAACCCTTCTTATCACATATGATTAACAATATTTTCTTGTTTCCTACTTTTAGGTTATGGTTTTGTTTGTGCTGTTGTATGTTAATGTATTTCTGTGCCTCTTTTTAGTTAATTTCAGTACCTTAATTTTTAATTAAGAATCTGATGTGGACACTACATGACTTCCTTGTATACCTATTACATTACATATACACATTTTTGCTGCACTTCACTTAACCTTATTTCATTTGAAAGGGAGATCCAATTCTCCAATTTTTTAATAATGTGTACAGTTACACAATTGGATTGTGTTGGACCACATATCTTGTGGTGTCTTTACCAGCATTTTATATTAGTTTACATATTAATTTTGTTTCACGTCACTCAATTAGTTATCTGGTGTAAGTGAGAACATGTCGGATCTGTAGGCATGTATGCATAAATTCAAATCTGACTTCATATACATATTTTTTTTTTTAATCTAAATATATTGATTTATTAATAATTATTAAACTCTGTAAAAATTGTAGAATTAAAATGATCAGTACACAAAATTTTATTTCAGTAATAACTACTGATTTTTTTCATTTTTTTTTTTTTTAATGTTATTATTGAATTATTATTGTAAAACTTTTTTACAATCTGAGGTTAATAATTATTAATAAATCAATATATTTAAATAAAAAAAAATTAAGTTAAAAAATATATGTATATGAAGTCCGATTCAAACTAATGTGCCTTACCCTTGTAAGATCAAAATATTTCCTTACAGTTAGTTTCAAGCCGAAGCTAGCCAAAATGAACTCAGGGATGGTCAAAATGGATGTTTCCTTTGAAATGTTACATGGGCCATTAGATTTCATTTGGGATCTCATAATTTTAGATTTTAACTGTGCCGAATGATTTTAATTACAATAAATAATAATCAAAAAAAATTATAAAAATGTGGCATGACCTGGTAAACACTAACACAGTTCTGTAATGTGGCCAGTTAAGGAACCTGGGTGAGATCCCAAATGGGTTCTCATGGCAGTGAAGGCATTAATATGCAAGATAATAGATAACTGACTGTAAATAAGCATTAAACTTTTTAACTCATCTAGGGATAATTATATTAATGATTCTGTAAATATGTTTTTTATACATTTAGTATAGGATTCATAAAATACTCCAATCTATATGTATACACTACACAAAATACAGTATCTTTTTGAACAAATAAATTTTTTTCAGGAGACTAGGTATCCTAAAGCAGGTGTTATAAATAAATTGTAACACTGAGAAATAAGGGTAAGCAATTCAGTTATCTGTATCCATACAAGATGACAGTCAAAATTTTTGACAAATATCAGTCCAATAAAAGTTTTTAATTTACAATCATGGTAGTTATTAAACACGAGATAATATGAGATTAACTCTAAATAGCTTAGAATAGTTCTTATTTTGTACATTATTTTATTTTTAAATTTAATAAAAATTTCTTTGGTTTCCATGAGATCATGTACGCTTGCATAGAATTTGGTCCTGCACATTTTTAGCGCCAAATCATTTATTCACAATCATTAAGAATATGACTGAATGCCAATTGAAAAGTTGGGATTCATTTTATGAAACTTAATAGTTTTTTACTATAAATTATTGAGGTGTTAATTTCATTTGGCTCAACCATGGGGCATCTGTTGTGTTCATTTTCTGTAATAAAATTCACAGTACACATTACATTGTAGATAAACTGGAGCTATTATCACTGTTATATCACTTTGTTACTACTGAAAGGTAAATGAATTTACCTGAACAGAGTTTAATATCTTTCAGTTTTAGTTTTATATAACAATTTTTTGTTTGACTAATATGAAAAAAAAAACTTATGTGCAGTAAATTTTCTATTACGTACAACAAATCCTTTAAAAAATTTAATAAAAACAAGCAGATATTTTTTCCCAAATTTAGCAAGTTCTAATGACTTGTCATTTAAGTCTTGTTGTTTATATTCCTATAAAAAAAAGATTCATATAATGGAGTAGTGACTAATGTTATAATTACAATTTGCACCATTCTCATATCATTAGTTTAAATTTCTAAAATATTTCAGCAAGTTTATTAAAATATCTCTGAAATTTCTGTATTACATCTATATACAATCAATTTGAGACACTGTATGTGTCACTCCAGCTAGGTAATGAATGTTCCAGTCCAGATTCAAGGAAGGAATTGTAAATTATTTGCCTATATTCATTCATTTCTCTTGTTAAATTTTTGTAATACTAAAATGTTTTTGTATTTGTCATTGAGTAGATAGTATATTGAAAAATTATTCCTTACTTTTATAGTACAGTAGATGGTATTCTATAGTGTATCTGTAATCTGGCTTGTCTCATCCAATACAGAAAATCCTGGAAATGTTATTTGGCATTTGTGAAGCGTTTAACAATGTAAATTGTAAGCAATCTGTCACAATTCAACATGTTTCGTTTAAGTAATGTCTATCTGCTTTACGTTTTAAATTAGTCCTAAATGGTGCAGCAGGTTCTATAATGCGAAGGCACAAACATTTTTACTGTTAAAGCAAGGTAAAAGAATCTATTCTGGGGAACAAGTTTTTATACTTTAGTTTTCTATACAGCATTTCAACTAAAAACTATCTTTTGTTGATAAATAAAAATTATTTTTAAGGAATACATATATATTACATAGGAATACATTTTGTTTATAGTTTTTATATAATATTTATCAAAAACTTTCTTTTTAGTTTTTTTATGTTATATTAACAAAGTATCCCACCCAAGATTATTTTAGGATTTTTATGGAAAAAACGTTTTATGTAAAGTCAATTAAAATATCTGGTTATAAAAAAAAACTGGCAAATCACACTGAGCAAACCTATCCCCAACTTTCAATGGACAAAAAATTTGACTTTCAATTAATAGTTACAGTTACTGATTCAACTAGGAATGCTTTTTGAGTGGTCTTAATTTTGCTTATGATACTAAAATATAAAACTGCAAAAACTGAATGTATTTATTTATCTTTATTTACATAAATAAGGATTAAGTATTTACAGAAATAGGAATAATTATAACTCGCATTAGTATAACTCACTCAGCTTAGTAACATGGACATTTTATGAGCTTTAAAAAAATTCATTATTTTTTATAACAAGTCTGGTTGAGCAGAACAAACTTTTTTTAAATTAATTAAATCAACGTTTGTGGATTGATTAAAACAATGCTTTAAACGATATTAAATGTAAGTAACTTCTAGGTAAGCCGTTTCTTTTTTCACTGATGTATAAATGAAAAAATCAAGAAGGTATGACTTAATTCGTTTTTAATAAATATTTTTATTTAAAGTAATAAATGAGACTCTTGCGATAATTATTAACTATTTTTCAAGATATTAAAAAAATACCTTACAATTTACAGAGTGAAAAAAATGGTTTTATAATTCACAAAATATAAATTGGAAACTATATAGAAGCAATAGTTTTTATACTGACAATACTATAAAAAAGTTACAGAAGTAATTCTCACTGCCGACAATAATGGATTTTTAACATAGGAAATAGCTTCTGAAAAAGCTAATGACTACATGTGATATGTTGTGTATATAAGTTTTATGCAACAGCAATAGATAACTTTCGGCAGTAATTCTCACTGCCGACAATAATGGATTTTTAACATAGGAAATAGCTTCTGAAAAAGCTAATGACTACATGTGATATGTTGTGTATATAAGTTTTATGCAACAGCGATAGATAACTTTCATTGTATCAATGTATTCATATGAAATTGAAATTGATGAATTATAAATTAGGGATGAAAAACAAAAATGAAATTCCATTAAAAAAAGAATAGAATATTTAACATGAATGTAATTATACATTTTCATACAATGATAAGATAGTATTAAATGATCAATCTACAAAATAAAAACAATTTGTAACATGCAACTTTATTGATAACAGTCAATACAATAGTACTAAAACTGTAAATCAAGATATTTGAAAATTTGTGTCCGAGGAATACGTTAGAATTTCAAAACTAGATTCAAAATACATAACCAAATTTCTTTAAGTCATTTGGAAGTTACAAATACTTGTTTTGAATAATTAAGTTGTTTTACTCAACAGGGTTGAGAGAGAGATAAGAGGGGAATTGTTTATAATGAAGTAGGAAACATAATCTACAAATTAAATATTAATCTACTGGAACTTTTCCAATATAAAAATAGCAAATAAAACCTTCATCCATCTTTATGACTTTAAAGGCTGACCTTGTGTAAAAAGGGAAAGATAAACAGTGATTTTAAAAACACTGAATATTAATTGTACACTCTTGAGGTACTAGGAATAAATGAACAAATAAAGTATATGTATCAGGTATAGCATCAAACAAAAGTAAAGAGATCGTAATAAATTCCCTTATAAGTCCAATATTTATTGTTTCAGAAAAACAACAAATGTTTTGCTCATCAGATCAGATTACTGGTCCATTGATTAACCAGTACCTGATATTTTGGATGTTAACAAAAATCTAATTTATTTATTTTTTCTTTAACTGATAATTGTACTTCTTCATCCCAAATCATTAGATAAGATGCTGGATGGATTTGCCTGAGGTTTGTATGTTAAACGCTTTAGCATAAAAATATCGTGTGTTAAATTTTGACAATGATTTTGTGTTTCATGTTTCTTTCATTATATTGAAGATTTTCATCCACGTAGATATTTATATATATTAATAATTTTCATAAAAATAAAATACTCATATTAAATTAACAGTTTTTAACTAGTAAAATGTTGTATTATTTTACAAAGCAAAGTAAATGACAAGTAAGGAGAAAACCTATAGGCGACTCCTTTTTGCTCTAAAAGAAAAAAGGTTCTTGAAAAAATGATCTAATCCAATAAATCCGATAATTTTAATTCATGGCATCGATAATGGCAGAGAATGATAATACAATTTAATTTTTATCTATTGATGGACAATACTTTTTTTGTAGATCCTCATCTATCTGGACTTTCTGCTAACCTAACTGTTACTAATTAGTAGTTGGCATGTCCTAGAATTGATCGATATAATAGCAAGAGTGTTGAAAATGACCTATATTGTCTGACCCTAAAGAGTAGAAATTCAGAACTCATTAACTTCAACCAAAATAGTTACATCAGAATAATTACCTACTAAGCACCACCATATGGGGGGGAATCAAACTGTGAATGTTTTACACTTTTATTATTCATTGTTGTTTTTACATTTTTTTTTTTTACCAGAGTGCTAAATCAAAAATATGTAAAGAAGAAAGAAAAACCATAGGCCTGGCTTATACAGCCGTTATAAAGATTTTTTAATTGTAATTATGAATAAAGGCTTTCATTTGGTCACAGAAACTTTCATGCTGATATCTTTAGTGAATTTTCTGTATCTTATCAAAATAAAACAGCATGAAATAGAATTACAATTAGACAGGGATTGTAGTTGATTGTAATTACAACTACAACATTTGTGCTTTTTTTACCGAAGCAAATGATTTTAAACATAGAATAATTAAATATTAATAAAGTAATTACAAAATAAAGCCTAAGATAATTAAAAATGGTAATTAATTTATGGAAGGTTCAATGCAAACTGATTAGATGCTTAAAGGCTATCTTGAAGGGTGTACAGTGGTACAGCATGGTGTGCCTCTTTCATTGTATATGAATGCTGCATTCTTCAAACTTTGAAAACTTTCAATAAGTTTTAAGGAATATTTAAAATTTTTATTAAAATTTTGCAATGTAATGCATGAATTGCATTGCATGTACTGCTTGCAATGTTGTACACAAGATTTACAACAGAAGTTATAAAAGGATGCGCCTACTAAACAGAAAATTTTGAAAGCAGAACACAAATGAAGATCCATCCCTGCACAGGATAAAGTTGTAAAAATAAATATATTAATTAAAAAGTAAATAAGTTACATACATGCATAACCAGTATGTAAGGAGAGAGTGTAAAGAGCTCCCTGAAAAAATAAAATGAAAATAAATTATAACTCTCAACTAATTACAAGCGATTGAAATTTTTTCAATTTCTGCCAAAAACAATGCCAAGCCTATGAGCTAATTTAACTCTACGACTGCATAATGCACACAAGTAAGTAGTATGTAACAAACATTTATGCAGCAATTATCTAGATGACATGAGAAATCTGTGGTTACTTCATGGTCTGATGACTTCCAAGGCAAATATATACTGAATAGAATTAGAAATAAATAATACTTAATAAATCAAGAATAAAAAAAAATATAATTATTTACTATTGCAAGAGTGGAAAAAAATTATCAATAACATATTATAAACCATTGGCTGGGGATCAATCCATCGTTTCTATAATCAAGAACATAATTGATGATTGGCAATTCAGCTTTACAGAACACACAGTTATTCCCATATTCCCAAAGAAATTTTGGAGAAATTTTCTGGTAAAATGTAAGAAACACTGTACTGTTTGCAATAAGATAAGTCTTTACTATTAGAAACGAGTAATATTACATATTAGTTTGTAGAAAATAAAAGTAAGGACTGTATTTGATACATTTTACAAATAATTTTTGTTAAAATTCTGAATAAATGTTTAAAAAAGTTTTTTAAGTTTGTTTCTTAAATGCAACAAGCATAAAGCAGTTTTAGTTGGCCAGGTCAACATTATTTTTGTTTAAGGTGAGTGTTATTAGAATTAGTTAATTTTAACAAATACGTATGGCACTATAAACCTTAATAATTATTATTTTATTTTTATAAATCACAAAACAAGTTTATTGGGTATACTCTAAAGTTGTCTTTACAGTCACATCAATATTTTTCAAAATAATTAAATTTAATACAAAATATAAGAAAAAAATGAAATTTTTTGTAGACAAGAACAGATTATATATATATATGAACAATAGTTTTTTCCAAGAATCAAACGGTAGACATTTTTTAAAGTAATATCTTTTTATTATTAAAGAATTCAGAAAAACCTCTTTGTCCTAAAATCTAAAACTGGCTCTTGAAAGGATTAATTAAATTAATTATCTTTTATGATTAAAAGAATAATTTTAAATATTACTACTATCTAAAAATGAGGATAAATCCCTTAAATTTTATCACAATATAACAATTGTACAAATTATACTAAAAAGTAATAAAAATTAGGCACACATTTTATTTTACAATGGAATAAACTTTTTTTCAAAAAATCACAAACCATGACTAATAAATTTTATGATTCTAAACAATAAATCATAAAAGTATATCAAAAAATGTCAGAATAATCACAATTTAACTTAAAACTAAAAAGAAATTTCAGTCATTTTTCAAAGATTTACTTTTTTTATACATAATAACTTTCATAGAATGACAAAGAAAAAACTTTTTCAAGTTTTAACTTTTACTATTATGTATCATACAGTCATTACTTTAAAACTAATTATTGTATAGTTTTAAAACACATTGTATAAAATAATGGCATACATACATACATACAAGTAATTTAGGGTAAATCATATTTTAATTTTTAAATGCTACATGATGGCCTATTTTAATCAATGCACCCATTTTTAATTTAAAAAATAAATAAATATAACAGTATAACAAATGTAGAAGTTTTTTTTTTTAAACAAGACAATACTACTTGTTGAAAATCCTCACTATGTCAACCAATTAGATAATATATAGTCATTAAGAATATTTTTTTTTTTTGTCTTCAGTCATTTGACTGGTTTGATGCAGCTCTCCAAGATTCCCTATCTAGTGCTAGTCGTTTCATTTCAGTATACCCTCTACATCCTACATCCCCAACAATTTGTTTTACATACTCCAAACGTGGCCTGCCTACACAATTTTTTCCTTCTACCTGTCCTTCTAATATTAAAGCGACTATTCCAGGATGCCTTAGTATGTGGCCTATAAGTCTGTCTCTTCTTTTAACTATATTTTTCCAAATGCTTCTTTCTTCATCTATTTGCCGCAATACCTCTTCATTTGTCACTTTATCCACCCATCTGATTTTTAACATTCTCCTATA
Organism: Lycorma delicatula; assembly: GCF_047948215.1. Taxonomy (NCBI): domain Eukaryota; kingdom Metazoa; phylum Arthropoda; class Insecta; order Hemiptera; family Fulgoridae; genus Lycorma; species Lycorma delicatula. The sequence continues at coordinate 8,836,574 of NC_134467.1, forward strand.
GCACCACATTTCAAAAGCTTCTAATCTTTTCTTCTCAGATACTCCGATTGTCCAAGTTTCACTTCCATATAAAGCGACACTCCAAACATACACTTTCAAAAATCTTTTCCTGACATTTAAATTAATTTTTGATGTAAACAAATTATATTTCTTACTGAAGGCTAGTTTAGCTTGTGCTATTCGGCATTTTATATCGCTCCTGCTTCGTCCATCTTTAGTAATTTTACTTCCCAAATAACAAAATTCTTCTACCTCCATAATCTTTTCTCCTCCTATTTTCACATTCAGCGGTCCATCTTTGTTATTTCTACTACATTTCATTACTTTTGTTTTCTTCTTGTTTATTTTCATGAGATAGTTCTTGCGTAGGACTTCATCTATGCCGTTCATTGTTTCTTCTAAATCCTTTTTACTCTCGGCTAGAATTACTATATCATCAGCAAATCGTAGCATCTTTATCTTTTCACCTTGTACTGTTACTCCGAATCTAAATTGTTCTTTAACATCATTAACTGCTAGTTCCATGTAAAGATTAAAAGTAACGGAGATAGGGAACATCCTTGTCGGACTCCCTTTCTTATTAGGGCTTCTTTCTTATGTTCTTCAATTGTTATTGTTGCTGTTTGGTTCCTATACATGTTAGCAATTGTTCTTCTATCTCTGTATTTGAACCCTAATTTTTTTAAAATGCTGAACATTTTATTCCAGTCTACGTTATCGAAAGCCTTTTCTAGGTCTATAAACGCCAAGTATGTTGGTTTGTTTTTCTTTAATCTTCCTTCTACTATTAATCTGAGGCCTAAAATTGCTTCCCTTGTCCCTATACTTTTCCTGAAACCAAATTGGTCTTCTCCTAACACTTCTTCCACTCTCCTCTCAATTCTTCTGTATAAAATTCTAGTTAAGATTTTTGATGCATGACTAGTTAAACTAATTGTTCTGTATTCTTCACATTTATCTGCCCCTGCTTTCTTTGGTATCATAACTATAACACTTTTTTTGAAGTCTGATGGAAATTCCCCATTTTCATAAATATTACACACCAGTTTGTATAATCTATCAATCGCTTCCTCACCTGCACTGCGCAGTAATTCTACAGGTATTCCGTCTATTCCAGGAGCCTTTCTGCCATTTAAATCTTTTAATGCTCTCTTAAATTCAGATCTCAGTATTGTTTCTCCCATTTCATCCTCCTCAACTTCCTCTTCTTCCTCTATAACACCATTTTCTAATTCATTTCCTCCGTTTAACTCTTCAATATATTCCACCCATCTATCGACTTTACCTTTCGTATTATATATTGGTGTACCATCTTTGTTTAACACATTATTAGATTTTAATTTATGTACCCCAAAAGTTTCCTTAACTTTCCTGTATGCTCCGTCTATTTTACCAATGTTCATTTCTCTTTCCACTTCTGAACACTTTTCTTTAATCCACTCTTCTTTCACCAGTTTGCACTTCCTGTTTATAGCATTTCTTAATTTCCGATAGTTCCTTTTACTTTCTTCATCACTAGCATTCTTATATTTTCTACGTTCATCCATCAGCTGCAATATATCGTCTGAAACCCAAGGTTTTCTACCGGTTCTCTTTATTCCGCCTAAGTTTGCTTCTGCTGATTTAAGAATTTCCTTTTTAACATTCTCCCATTCTTCTTCTATATTTTCTACCTTATCTTTTTTACTCAGACCTCTTGCGATGTCCTCCTCAAAAATCTTCTTTACCTCCTCTTCCTCAAGCTTCTCTAAATTCCACCGATTCATCTGACACCTTTTCTTCAGGTTTTTAAACCCCAATCTACATTTCATTATCACCAAATTATGATCGCTATCAATGTCTGCTCCAGGGTAAGTTTTGCAGTCAACGAGTTGATTTCTAAATCTTTGCTTAACCATGATATAATCTATCTGATACCTTCCAGTATCGCCTGGCTTTTTCCAAGTGTATATTCTTCTATTATGATTTTTAAATTGGGTGTTGGCAATTACTAAATTATACTTTGTGCAAAATTCTATAAGTCGGTCCCCTCTTTCATTCCTTTTGCCCAGCCCGTATTCACCCACTATATTTCCTTCCTTGCCTTTTCCAATGCTTGCATTCCAATCTCCAACTATTATTAAATTTTCATCTCCTTTTACGTGTTTAATTGCTTCATCAATCTCTTCGTATACACATTCTACCTCATCATCATCATGGGCGCTTGTAGGCATATAGACGTTAACAATCGTTGTCGGTTTAGGTTTTGAATTTATCCTTATTACAATGACTCTATCGCTATGCGTCTTGAAATACTCCACTCTCCTCCCTATTTTCTTGTTCATCACGAAATCTACTCCTGCCTGCCCATTATTTGACGCTGAGTTAATTACTCTAAAGTCACCCGACCAAAAGTCGCCTTCCTCTTCCCACCGAACCTCACTAATTCCTACTATATCCACGTTTACCCTATCCATTTCCCTTTTTAAATTCTCTAGCCTACCAACCTTTTTTAAGCTTCTAACATTCAACGCTCCGACTCGTAGAATGTTATTTTTTACTTTTCTGGTGACCCCTTCCTTAGTAGTCCCCACCCGGAGATCCGAACGGGGGACTATTTTACCTCCGGAATATTTTACCAAGGAAGGCGCCTCCATTATTGCTATGTGAAAATGCAGAGAGCCACATTTTCTTGGAAAAAAAGCAGCTGTAGTTTTCCATTGCTTTCAGCTGCGCAGTACTCAGAGGACTGAGTGATGTTGATACGGCCGTTTAAGTCGTCCTGACTCACGCCCCTAACAACTACTGAAAGAGCTGCTGCCCTCTTTCAGGAATCATTCCTTAGTCTGGCTCTCAACAGATACCTCTCCGATATGGTTGCACCTTCGGTCCAGCTACTCTGTATCCCTGAGCACTCAAGCCCCCTCACCAACGGCAAGGTCTCTTGATTCATAGAGGAGGTAAATTTAATAAATCATTAATAATTTAAAAAATATTTTTATCCCCTCTCCATATAAAGCTAGGAGTAATGAAAAATTTTGTAAAAGCTATGAAAAAGGATAGTCCCGGATTTTTGTACATCAGGCAGAAATTTCCGAATGTAAGTGAAGGAAAAATTAAAGAAGGAATATTGTTGATCCTCAAATAAGAGAGTTGGTCAAAGATGATATATTAAAATCGATGTTAAATAATGTACAAAGTGCAGCTTGGGCTTTATTTAAAGATGTTTAAATAAACAATTACCACGATATTATTAATCAACTTCTTAATTCACACAGAGCTATGGGATGTAATATGTCTTTGAAAATACACTTCCTCCACTCATATCTGGATTTTATCCCGGACAACCTCGGAGACATAAATGACGAACTCGGTGAATGTTTCCACCAAGACATTTCAGTGATGGAAAGCCGCTACATAGGGAAATGGAATACTAACATGCTAGCCGATTACTGTTGGACATTAATTCGGCACGTGCCTAAGGCCATTTATAAAAGAAAAGCATTAGTGAAATCGTTTTAACACAGGTATGACGATGCAAAAATTATAAATTTTACAGATTTTAACTATATTTCCCTTAATTTTTTTTTAATCGTAAAATAAAATATTTTATACTACCATCTCATAAAAAAGGGCCCACAGTCTTCAGTGAAAGAAAAAGAAGCCTCTATACCACTAAAAATGTTGATAATATGAAGGCAGTATAATTTTTTAAATAATAAATTTATTTTGAAAGCCTTTAGTTTTACCAAACTGTGAAGCTGGATAAATAAATAAATATTTATTTATTCTTTTTATTAACAATATGCTAATGCTCAATTACACTCCTGCCACATCTCCATTCTTGTTTGATAATAAGAAGTATGAATTTTATAAGTTTTGCTAATAGAAAATAAACATAATTAAAAAAAAACCTTAATTTTTTTGTAGATTTATAAACTTGATGGTAAATTGCAAAATAAAATTTTGACGTTAAAACCTCATGCACTGAATTGGTTAGATATTCCTGGACAGTATTGGATATCTTTCATTGAAAATAGAACCACACTTCAAGTTTATCAGCAAAAAGGTAAGTTGTGATTTTTCAATTTCTAATTTTTATTTCCTTATTCACATTGAATATTTTTATATAAGATCAACAAAATAATTCACCCATTTTCAATCGATTTTTTACATTCTACAGAATACATACATTTATCGTAAATTGAAAAAAAACAATAACAACACATTGAGCTAGTAACACTGGCCATTATACTGTTAAGTTGATGCTTTGGATTTTAATTCAAAGACTAGAAGAATATTACTCCACCTTGGTGATCAAGACATCACATGGCTCAACTAACTATAGAGAGAATTGACTAGTTATGGGTACAACTTCTTTATTATTTAACTTACAGACCCAGCACAGCAACAAGAAATTTTATTTGTTTAATCTGATAAAATTCACTCGGTGGTAAATGTTTTGTAGTGGATTATGATGTTAAACATAAGGTACAAATTTAACACTGCAACAGCAATTCAATGATTAATTTATGCAAGATAATATAGAGGACTGATAAAGTGTAATCAATATCAGTGGAGATTATATTGAAAAAGATTAAGTAATCTTCAAGTAAAAATCTTATGAGTAATTTTTTAATAACTAAATGTAACTGATTTACTGGCTTGATTTTGAGATTGTAAAATGCAAGGTTATTTTCAATAACCCTTATGTTAAACTTACTATATTGTTTCAGTTCTTTTGAAATGACAGTTCAGTAATCCAATACAGGAATTTTGTTTATTTTTATAAATACAAGCAGACATATTTATATTTTGCTATTTTTCTGATCTTTGTGGTGGAGTAGTAGCATTTCAGTCTTTCAGCTGGGGGGTCCTAGGTTCAAATCTCAGTCAAGTATGGCATTTCTCATATGCTACAAAATTCTCCATTTCCATATTCCCATATACAAGCTTCTGTGTTGAATTAATTCATCAAGAAAACTACATGATATTCTGTCATCAGTATTATTATGGATATTTTCTGATCTTTTAGTCACAAGAAATGTTAAGCTTTGATTATATGACCACTAATTTTCTTCTTCACTAACTGCCTACTCTTCAGAAATCAGAATTTCTTTCAGCTAAAGCTAGGAAGCTTTTCTTCACCTTCCTTGTAGTTGAATAAAAAAAGATTACATGCAATTAAATAGGGTTGTGATTAACAAATTTTTTACATGTCACATAGTCTTCTATATTTTTAATGATTTCAAATTGTTGTTTTTACCTATTGTTTTCATTAATTATTTAATCAAAATTTTTTTTTGGAAGTGTCTTTGGACCAAAAAGTAATGTAATTCACCGATTAGAAAGGGTTTTCAGCAGACTGATGTTTACAAAAAAAAATAATTTACCTGATTCAAATGTATTGTGGAAAACCATGGAAAAAAATAATGGAAGAAGATGCTTCAAAAAGGCTTGTAAACTAGAATTCGACCAAATTGATCAAGCAGTTGTGCAATAGTTTTGACAAATAAGGATTTTAAATATTCCAGTAAACAGCCCTTTAATAACTTGGCAGAATTCCTTGGTTTTCCAAATTTTAAAGATTTTGATGGTACCTTACCCAATCAGAAGGCTGGCAAAATTCAAGCCATAATATTATAATATTTTGTAAAAATAAATTTTAAAGCTAAGGATGTTGATTTAAATTCTGTAAATACTTGGTTAAAAACTATTACTACATTCAGTGGTGATGAAATAGGTTTATTTTGTAATTGCTTCCAGAAAAAAATATTAAATTTTAATGTGAAAAATATGTCAGCAAAAAAATATCAATTAAAGAAGTTGCTGCAGCATATATCAGAAATAGAAAAGTGTCCATTATTATTAATTGATGAATTTGAGTTGTTTTGAAAAATATTAAAAACCTATCAGTTAAGTATTAAAGTAACAAATCAACAAGAATGAGTTCTGAGATTTTTGAAGAAGAAATCTATCCATTCATGGAATAATGAATTTAGAAAGGTTAATCAGAAAATTTTATAACTGGTAGATTGAACAGGGCACATTGATATCAGTTAATTAAAAAAGTTAAAATTGTTTCTTCCCAACCAATAACACATATATTCTACAGCCAATGTACCATATAAAATGTATTCAAGATTATTATCAAAAGAAAGTGTTTTGACTTGCTGAATTTTCCCTTCCAAAAGATTTTTTTTTACAATGCAGTAAGCCTACTGCAAAACATGTGAAATACAACTACAACTGTAAAAAAATAATTTTGACACACTGGCCTTGTTCTAAATCCAGAAATGAAAACTACCTGGATGAAAAAGATAACTTTTTTGTAAGCGGGTAAATCAAACAGTTGAATATTTGTGTAGTCATCTCAGGAAATTGATTAGAATTTTTAATAACCCTACATAACATTCCAGTAGGACTCTGCAGGCCATTGACGATATTGAAAGGAGAATTATTGCCAGTCCAAAATTGCATACTCCAGCTTCTATGGTAGCTTTTGTTAACAATATTATTATCAAAAGTGTTTTCTTGAGAATAAAGGAGTGAACAAGACACAGAAATTGAATCACATATATGCCACCATCAAATAAATAAATTTTAGGGGCTATTTGGCCAATTTGATCTAATTTCATGACATAAATAAAGATTTTCTAAAACAAATCATAAATATTAAAAATAAAATTGAAAACATTTACGTCAAATCAAAATGCCAGCATTAAACTAATTATTTTATAATATTTAATGCTTGACTAATTATTTTAGTCAAGCATAAAATTTTTCTGGGACTGTCAAAATAACTTAAGTTTACTTTGAATATTGCTAATTACTTTGTTATATACGAGCATATTGTGTAAATATTTATTTTATTATTTTTATTGTAAATATCGTACAGCGTGAGCAACATAAACCCAAACCCATAATGAAACCACTACCCAACACTATTTATGAAAGACTCACACAACTAACACGACTAGTGGATGTATGTGTTACTACTGATTGTTGCTGCCATTTGTCAGGTGGTTACATGTCGGTGCAGTATATGTTTTGTTACAGTGCAGTATAGTGAGTGCAGTTGTGTTTGTGTAAAATGCCTTATTCAATCCAGGAGAGGATAGCTATAGTTAAGGTTTATATTCGTTCTGGATTGTTTGAAGAATCACGTCAAGTAGTCATTGAAAATTTTCAAATGCCTGTATCTCAACAAAGAGTATTGTGCACGGTTTAGTTAAAAAATGGTTTACAAGTTTGGTTTTAAATGCAAAACGAATAGGCAATGTTCCGTTAGGACTTCATAGGCCATTGCCGATTTTGAAAGAATAATTATTGCCGGTCCAAAAATATCACTTTGCAAGTTATCCCAACAGTCTACTGTTAAATACACAACTTGTCGTAAAATTCTTCATGAATTAAAATTGAAACCGTACTGCGTTACAACTGTGCAACAACTGAATGAGACAGACAAACTGAAACGACTTAATTATTGTAATTGGCTTCTCGAAAACATTGTTGGTAGACAGATAGACCCACCAAAAACAGAGTTATCTACTTCCTTTGGGGTTACTTAAAAAAGAGAGAGTTTATGCATTTAATCCCCACAATATTGATGAACTGAAGGTGAACATTCAATGAAAAATCAACACGATTGACAAGAATGTTTTGCATCAGACGACTCTCAATATGATTAGTCGGTTACGTTATGGGCTTGGTTTTATGTTGCTCATTCTGTATGTATCTCCATAATGTGTTTTTGCATAAAGCTGTATTGTGCGTCAGAATATTTTGCTCAAATTACATTATTAAGTAATTTATATTCATTATATGGAAAAGAATTGTACTAAATTGTGTAACAATCAATAGAGCTGAATATTGAGGTAAGAGGTATATAAAATGCTAAACACTTATGATATGAAATATCTTATTAGATAAAAAAAAAAAGAAATAGATATTGTAAAAGTAACTGTGTAATAGGAATTTTAAGATTTCCTAAATTCTTGCCAATGTACAAACACACTGAGAAAAAATTTTGAAGCTAATTTTTTTTAAAATTGTGTCTGCATAAAAATCGGTTATAAAAATGTACAAAAATTTATATTTTGTATAATAATCTACATTCTGTGTAGATTTCTTTTAACCAATAAAATCTGTTTGAGGGAGCATGTTGAGAATTGGTTGATGTTGAAACATCAACCAATTCTTGTGAAAAAATAAAAAAATCCAATCCTCCTTTTTTATTTATAATTTTGGATGTAATAGACATTACATATTACATTAAAAAAAAAAAATTGATATATTTTTTACCTGTGGTATTATGTAAGGAAATTCATTTTCTTACAAATTTTATAATAATCTTTTTATTCAACTAAAAAATGAAACTTATAGCAACACATTGTATTTCTATATATGACTTACCTGTTCTCATTTGAATACAAAATATGAGAAAAGTCTGAGAAAAAAATTTATACTGAAAAAAAAACCATGAATTTTATTCACGGTTTTTTCTGAAACCAATATTTTGGAAAACATAAAAATCTAACAATATTTTTTTATATATAAAGTAATATTTCCACTTACCAACAATGTTTAATCTAAGTATGTGAGCGCCTTTGGAGTCACTTCTCCATCATCAGGGATTATTTGAAGTTATTAATTTAATATTCATGTATATAATTTTTTATGTATAATTATAATTAAATTGGAGGTAAAATTGGACGTTCATAATAGTCAATTGGCAATTAATAAAATAAGTTATACATTAATAAAAATATAACGTCTTGTCTGTAAGATGTTTACAATTTAACAAACACTGAAGAACAAAATAAAATTTTTTTTTCTCGGAAAGAAAAATTGTGATTCTGATAGTATTTTTTTTTCCGAATTCAAATTTGATATTGGTTTTTTCCCATCATGCAAGGTTTCCGAGAGACAGGCATTTATAATTTCAAACAATTTAATACTTTCTGCATTCTTAACTACACAATATTCAAAATTTGATTCGCCTAGAAGGTAAGAAATGATGACTTTCTGCTGTATTTCACCTGTTAAGCATTCCAACAATAATGATTTTGTCATTAGGTGGTGAATGACAACACATTCACCTATCAGATTCGCATTATACACTCAACGTTGCCCTCTCTCAATGATTACTAAATCCAATAGGAATAGGAAAGCCAGTAAAATTTAAAGCGACAACATATATTCAAAAGTCACTATTCAGTTGTACACTTTCCATTGCCCTCTCTCAATGATTACTAAATACAATCAGAATATGCCCCCCGATAAAAAATAAACCAATAACTACGCACATTCAACTTTCAATTTCCAAGTTTACACTAAATCTTGCAAGCCCTAAATAATTACTAAATTCAATCAGAAGAAAAAAGTTGATAAAATGTAAAACAATGACAACACACATTTAGCTGTCAGTATCTAAGATTACACTTAATGTTCCCCGCTCTCAAATATTGCTAAATCCAATTAGAAGATAAAGTTGATAAAATGTAAAACAATGAACACACACGTTAACCTATCAGTATCGAATTTTACACTTACCATTGCCCTCCCTCAATGATTACTAAATACAATCAGAATACGACCCCCCGATAAAAATAAACCAATAACTACACACATTCAACTTTTAGTATCAACGTTTACACTTAACTTTGCCCGCCCTCAATGATTACTAAACCCAATCAATAGGAAAGTAGATAAAATGAAACAAATGATAACACATTCACCTATGAGTATCAAATTTTATACTTACCGTTGCCCCTCTCTATGATTGCTAAATCAAGTCAGATTAGGAAAGTAAAATAATGTAATCCAATGAGAACACACGTTCAACTATCAGTATCATAGTTTACATTTAACCTTGCTTGCCCTCAATGATTATTAATCGTATTAGAAAATAACAGTCGTTAAAATGTAAACCAATGACAACACATGTTCATCTTTCAATATCAAATGTTACAAATTACGTCGCCTTATCTCAATGATGACTAAATTTGAGCGGAATAGAAAATCTGTTGCAAGGTGAAAAACATCTGATTTTTGTACGTGTCCTTTATTTTCCAACTGAAAATACAAATCCGATATCATTTCTTCACTAGTTTTTGCTGCTGATTCCTTTGCACTGTTCATTTCTGGTCTAACTGGTTTTGTTACAGGTGCTCCTGAACTTCCGGAGACTATAACTCAGTTCATTTTGAAGATTTGATGAAACAAGTCAGTTGGGGCGAACGCGGGGAAGAAGGAGAATAATTTTGTGGGAGGGGGAAGAAAATTATTTTTTGTCCGAGGGGGGGTTCCCCATGAAACTTTAGGTGGAGGTAGGGAGGTCCGGCCGAAACCCAGCAGGGTTTGGTGTTAGGAGGCCCCTAGGCTTAGATATTAGGAAAAGTAAATTTTCCTACTAATGACGAGAAGACTTGAAAAATTTGATGTACTGAGTCGTTCCACCAAGAACGACTCGCAAATTAAAATTAAAAATATATCCTAAGTCCTAATTTTTGTCTTAAAAATTGCCTGCCCTTGCTGGCAACGAGATATAAATAAAAATTAAAATAAAATTATTTTAAGAAAAATACGTAACTAAGTGGTCCTCTCTCCGCTAGGAGCACTGCACTTTATATACCACGTACTCTAGGTGGAATTAAACTTATACTAACTTAAAACTAATATCGTTAGTGAATTTACAAGAACTGATATATAACATTTTAACGGACTGTACTGCTTTAAAACGGACAAACCAAAATTTATGAAACTTATAACTAACCTGTATGTACCTATTTTATAGTGTGCTAATACTGTCTCTACCTTCAACAAAAAAAAGAAGCAATCTTAAATTAATAATGTTATTTTCTTGTTAATGATCAGTTAGCATTAATGTTTATTTTTAGTTCATTAATACTGTCTCATGGCAATCCTATAAAGCCTGACTGAAGAAATTTTTGATGTTGATAACAATATTAGATTAGAGGAAAGATAATACATTCATTTCCAACATTAGTAATTGAGAAAATAGAATTAAGAATTAAACAAAAATGGTGAAAATACAGCAGAAAAATGATGAAAGAATATGTTTATTGATTTTTTTTATAACACTGATGGATTAGTTATTTTAACAAGAATCTCAAAGAATTAAACATATTCTTACCAACTTTAGCTGATATTATTGGCGATTTATTGTAACAGTAAAGTATTATAAAGTTACTGGAGTGAATATATTCCAGCACTACAGATGGTTAGTGCTAGCCCTGTTATGAAGGAGATTGATATTGAGGCCAGGATAAATCTTTATATTTTTTCACTGACAGATACTTAGTACAGCTTCTAATCATCACTCTCTTGTTGCTTCTTTTTAACCACACATCCTGACCTAGCAATCTATGAATGCAACAAGTTCATTACACAAACTAGGCAAATAACTGGCCATAGGCCCTGAATAAAAAAAACAGCACTTTCTAACTGATGATTTCTCATTGTTACATGAAAAATTAGTTTATCAATAATTAATAATTTGTATCTTTGATGCTGAGTAATTTACCAATTCAGTTCAAGTGAATTCAGACTATTCACCCTCCAGGTTTCGACACCTGATTTGGGTTCTCCAGCAAAAATTAAGAGGGACTCTTTCAGGAAATTTCTATTGTAACATCAGGGGTTCCTCCAGAGGGGAGTCAGAGTTTAAAAATGGCATATTTAATGCCAAAAATGCATATAAGAATATGTATTTTTTTAAAGAATAGTACATGATCTTTTTGTATTTGTGAAGGGCCTTGAATTCTGTAGATTCATGCAACTTGAGAAAGAGAAAGCTGAGCGAGAGACAGGGAGTGAAAACAGTATGGTAAGAGCGAGACAAAAATTTGTCCATCTGAATTGGTAGATTACTCCATTGCCCATCCACTTGATTCCTCTTTGAATTAATGGCAGATTTAAAGAAAAAATCATATATATATATATATATATATATATATGAATGTAAAATCATAAAAATACAAAAATAAATCTGAATTAATGTATTTTATTCCTTTCCTTCCATAGTTCAATAATGATTTTAACCTGCATATATTGCAACATCCTTGATTATTGGCTTTATTTAATCGCTTATTAAACCTTGTAATTTGTGCTGTAGTTGTAGAACAGGTAATGCAAAACTAAATAACACTGATGGTTTTAATGCATAGCTTTTTTTTCACCTTTGTTATAAGAATTTGTTACCAATTGTTATTACCTTTAGTTCATCTAAAAATCTGTTTGCAACTTTATAATCACCTAATTTTCCTTATTTTACTGTAATACTGTATATTAGTTACTTAAGTTTATAATTTAATTTTATTTTTTATATTTAGCACTTGAAATTTTATTAAGAGTATAAAATTAATATATTGAACATTATTTTATAAAATTTTAAGTTTACAAAATATGGTAAATAATGAGAACCTGATTCAAAAGAAATCAGTAATACTTTGTAAAGGAATGATGTGTGTTGTATTTGAACTTTTTGTGAAGTTCAAATATAACAGTCTTCTTTTATCTATAAAGATTATATTGAAAAACTTTGTAAGTAATTACAGATTGATAAGTAAAGAGCTTTAGTTTACAATATTAAAAAAATTAATCAAAGTATGTATGATATAAAATTTATTATAATTTAAGATTGTAAACCTCTGTTAAGTATTTTTGGTTCAAAAAAAGATTTTTCAGCTTTTCTATTAGTTTGACAATATGCTTTATTTTTATGAAGTTGAGTTTGAAATTCAAATTTTAAGTTTTAAATGTTAAGCCAGATTGCACTGGTACCTGCAATGTTTCATCATACATACCCATATGGTATGTATGCTTAAGTAATTAGAATCTAGTTAATCTTGTGAAGGAACTTACTGATAGTAGATTTTCAATTCTTTTCATTTAGCCATTAACACAATTAAAATGAAACTCAAACCTGATTATCAAAAAACTCAAAAAAAATTATCCCCATACTCAAATTGATGATCAGCAATATTAGAGACAACACAGAAATTAGGAACACAGAATTAGTTCCAAGATTATTTATTTGATGGATAGTAATAAATTTGGATATTGAAAACCTTGCAAATAATTGTTTATCTTGTGTTATGGAGAAACAACATCATCCTGAATATAGTGGTACATGTCTGGAAATATTGGGTACCACATACCTAATATTTAATACCATAGTTACAAATAAAGACTTTTATGATGTAAAAACTCTTACGTTGTGTGGAGTGACTTTATTGAACCAAATCTAATCCATTGTCTAACAGGTTTGCTGAAAATTTGGTTAAGTTCACAAAAACAAACGAGGATTTAGAAAAAAAATTTGTATTAAAATTAAGTAATTTTTTTTTTTTATTTGCAGAAACCCTGTTAGTTTAATAGCTAATGAAATGCCTATAAAAGATTAATTTTTAATAGCTCTTTAAGGAACAGATTTGATTTTCTAAGATTTACAGTAATGTACAAATTAGTCCAAACACAGGGAATTTTTTGTTTATTATGGCAACACTGTTTGATCTTTAAGACCATTCTTTAAGTTGTCTGTGTAATGTGAGGTATTGTTTTCTGATGTGTTTCTCTTTCTGAGCATGCCAGTATGACACAATGACAAATAGCTTCTAAGTGTGGTATTGGACTGGGGATTGTGAATGCTATTTTAAAACAAATTAAAGAAATTGTTCCTTTTCACATTAAAGAAAAGGTAAATGAGTCCATAAAAAAAAATCCTCAACACAGGATCAGTTAAACTTGGTCCAAAATAATATACTGTCGACTTAAATTGAGAATTAGCAGCTAGTGGAACAGATTTACATGTGACGATTGTTAGACGTTGACTTCTTGCAGCTGGATGGAAAGTTTGTTGGCAGCTTTGTTCATTACTTCCAGTTGATGGTATTTGAAAACCGATGGATACATTAAGATTCTGAAGCAAAGGGATGTGACACAATTCAAAACAAATTACCATCAGGTAACTGAGTGTTCCAACAAGATTTGGTGCCATGCTATACTACCAAAAAACTGGAAAAATCTTTGGCTAGATAACTCCCCAAATTGACAGTGTTTGGGCAATAGTTAAAAAAGACTCTAAAAATACAACAACAATTGACCTCATTAAAGTAATAACATCAGTATGGTTCATGATGAATAAAAAAAATATGCTATGCCAAATCATGTACGTGAAATAATTAAAGGAAGATATATTAATTACTAGATATCACAAATTGTACAGGTATGATCTTTTTTTCTAAATAAAGTTACTTTTTATTAAATAACATCTATGTGTGGATTATTTTGCACACTATAGTAATTTATTGCAAACATTTCAGTTAAAAATAAGAAAAATTGATTATGTTTGGGATATTAAATTATGAATTTACTATAAAAACATGCTATTCAGTTAATTTTAGTAGCTAATTATAAAATTAAAAATAAATAGATTGAACAAACAAATTAGCAGTATATTTAATTTTATTAAATTTAAGTTCTGATATGATATGGAAAAGTTTTTAAAATCAAATTTTAGGGATAAATTTTTTAGGATAAACAGTAGATTAGATTGCTGCTGATGGCATAATTTACAAATCAACAGCTGATTAATGATCCTGAAAGCAAGAAAGAAGGATAAATATTCAGCTTTCACCGAACAGGTGCAGAAGTGATTGAGAGATTCATAGAAAACTGAGAAAAGGTAAATTTTGCTGTCCAAAATTAATTTATCATCCATAATAAATTAAAATATTTTCAAAAAACAATTTTGACACATTAACAAATCATAAATATTATATTTTTATAATAATTATAAAATTTAATAACTGAAGATGCGGATCCTGTGAAAATTGATTCTTGAAATTAATGTAGTAAGTTTAACTTATCTATTGTTCAAATTATCTTTGTTTTGGTGGTTTATATTTAATTTTTTTAGCATAGTGGCCAATATGTTAAATGGATTATTTGAATTTTCAAAAAGAAAAAAAATACATTTTCATTGTATTTTTTCATTTGTGCACCCTAATCATTATAGATTCTTCACAATAGTGATTTTGTACATTATTCCTAGATAACTGTATTTTATTTGATAGGATGTTCTGGATCAGATGTTATGTTTTTTAAGCTACTAACTGCCTCTTTTTAAATGTATGAGCTGTTTTCACTGAATCTTTTTTCAATGTAACTAAGAACAGAGAAATAGAGGAAATTGTAATAATACATTTCCCTTTATTCTTGGCTATAGCTAAGGAAAAAAACTGTTTTTTTACTACGTATTAAGAAGAAAAGTTGAGGTTTGTAATTATTGTGCCTCTCAATAGCTTACAGCATAAAGACTCAAGCCAACCAGTTTTGTCTACTAACTGAACCGTGACAATGAAATTGAAGAATTAAATTTAGTTAAGGCTGGGGTCAGTCAGGTATATATTGTTATAAGCTTTAAAAGAGATGACATTTTTATGGATCTGACACTAGTTGAGTATTAGTTTGTCAATAGTTACACAATTTCATTTAACTTCCCCATTTTTTTAAATAAAAATCTACAGAATTTGTAGACATTATAGAATTGTGAAATTGGTATGGTAACTAAAATTTAAGATTTAGTGTAAACTTTGATACTGATAGTTGAATGTGTGTTTTCATTAATTTACATTTTATCGGCTTTCCTATTCTTATTGGATTTAATAATAATTGAGGGCGGGGAACATTAAGTGTAATCTTTGATATTGATAGTTAAATGTGTGTGTCATTTGTTTACATTTTTTCAGTTCTCCTATTCTGATTAGATTTAGTAATCATTGAGGGAGGGCAATGTTAAGTGTACAATTGAATTGTGATTTGTGAATGTCTTATTTTTTATCAGGGCTCGTATTCTGATTGTATTTAGTAATCATTGAGGGAGGGCAATGTTAAGTGTACAATTGAGTAATTTCTGATTAGAAATCACATCTAAATACATATAGGCTATGGATGTTTACCCCACTGGGTTGATCTAGTAGTGAACTCATCATAGCAAAAAATGAGCTGATTTTGAAGTCGAGAGTTCTACGGTTCAAATCCTAGTAAAGGCTGTATAATAGTTATCTGTATAATAGTTACTATTATACAGATTTGAATACTAGATTGTGGATACCAGTGTTTTTTGGTGGTTCAGTTTTCAATTAACCACAACTACACACCTCAGGAACTGTTTAGACCCAGAGGCTAAACAGAAAAAGAGAGGTTATAGATGTTTCACAAAATTATTCTGTAATGTGTGATGATTTTTACTGCAATATAAAATAATGACTCAGATTAATAAAAGGATGTTTAAAAAAATATAAAAAATTGTTTACTTGTCAAACTATACATATTACAATATATATGTAGGTAGTAGTATATTTACATACATATTTTACTAATTATTACTAACTATCTAAATACAAATTAACAAAAACAAAAAATTAATTCAAAATATAAATTAGTAATGTATTTTTTGCTTGCATAAGCAAATTACACATTTTGTTCTACCTATAAAAATGATTAACTATATTATTTATACAAAAATAAAAAAAAATAAACAAAGGAACAAAGTATAACAAAAAGCAACATCTAGAACAATACCCATACATTAACTGTATTTTTATATTATTCTAATTATGAATATTTACAATATTTATAATTTTTTAAACACAATTATAATTTTATTGTTTAAATTATTATTATTATAAAATAATTCACATATTCTATTTTTTTCTTTTTAGTAATAAATTACTAATTTCTAAAATTAGTGAATTAAGTATAATATATATTTTTATGTTTTGAATTATAATGGTTAGAAATAATTTTAATATATTCTAATCATAAAACTATACATTTATTTTTTCCAATGTCTTAAAACTGTTTCTTTTTTCGACTGATTGTCGAATGCGGAGCCATTTTGCTCTTTATACACTTTTTTATAGTTACATATTACATATCCAATATTATAATATATATATATTTACGTATAAGTTGATCCTGTTCTTTTTTAAAAATCATTTCTAAAGGTTTTTTATACATGTATAAACAATAACAATATTTTTATGATACTATTTATAAATATAAACATTTTTGTATAATTTTAATATATTTAACTAACACACTAATTAATTTACAAATAATATACATATTAAACAATATACAATAATGTTTTTTATTCTTTAATAGATCAGATGATAATCCAATGCTTATTGACACAATTTTTCTTTAGGATAAGTTAAAGGATGTGGAGCACCTATCTCTCTTAAATAAAAAAACATTAAATTGGCACGTTAAAAATATTACATAAATTAATAATAATAACTTACTTTTGCTTATTAGGTTTACATTTGAATATTTATTAAAAGAAAAATTGTTTTTATTTCTAAAGCAGGTCTACAAAAACGTATGGACTGCTTCATAATACTTCACATAGATTTCAATAGTCACAACAAAGTGGTTCTTTCTTTCTAAGATAATCTTCATTGGATTAACAGATAAAATAAGACATGCATTTGCTTAAATATGGATTCTTTTCTTCTTTTTAAAAAAAATAATATAAGAATTTAAAAAGTAATTATTTCATCCAAAGTAACAATAAATAACAAACAGGAAATATTAACTCATTTCACACTGATATATCAATGAATAAGCTGGCTACCATTTATTTGTGAAAAATGCACCCACCCTTGCATCGCCATATGATCATAATTAAAATATGCTTTTTTGATTTACAGACATGGTTTTCTAGTATTAAATATATGGGTTGTTTTTTTAAAGACAATTAAATCCTCTCCTAAAAAGTGTGCTTATTTCAAGTCACTGTATGAAAACATTAGTTAACATTTTGTTAAAAAAAAACATTTTCTTTTTAGGCAATACTTATTGGCACACATTATTAATTTTTTTTTATTTCTCTATTATTTTGATTATTAGATGTAATATTAAAAACAAAACATAAAATCTATACATAATTACATAAAAATATTCCAAAATGTTCTTTTTAATACAAAATCATTTATGAAAAAATATTAGATTACTTTTCAGACAAATATGCATGTTTCCCTTAATTTTCTTCTAATAATAAATAATTAAATTTAACAGTAATCCTTTAACTTCTATTAACCAAGTGATCACACTAGAGATAAATATAAAAAATTAAAGAACATGACTGCCAAATAAAAACACTGTTGACAAATACTGCTCTTTAATATAGTATAATTAAAGAGTGTGCGGGTGACAATTTTCTATATAGTATAATTTTTTTAAATTTATTTAAACATATATATAAATACATATACACTCCTGGTAACATAAGGATTTGAACGTGGGGTGATACATCTAAATCGGTCAGCTCTTGAGCTGTTACAGTGAAATAAACGTACATCCTAAATACATTAATCTCCTTTTTGGGCAGTCATGAAAAAAATTAAATATTTACAAATCTTTAATTTATATTTTTTCAATTTACTGTAGTAATTTGTGAGTTAGTATTACAGAAACTATTTTTTAGAAACTAATTAATTTTCATTAGCTTCAGCCTTAACCTTATTTTCATTTAATAAATAAGGTTAAGTTATATTATTCACTATTACCCTAAGGTTAAGGCTGCTCAATTGAATACTGAGTGCCACACTATTAGATTGAAATGTCATTTGAAAGAAATGATTTTTGGGAGCCAATAAGCTTTATATTTTTTTTTGTTTAAGTGTTATAATGTCCAAAAAAAATGACGTAGGTAGTTAATGAAATTTAGTAATTTAACTCATCCTTCTATTTTGTAGCAAAAAAATTTCATAAAAAATGTTTTAATGTTGAAATTAGTAGATGATTTCTTATGAAATTTGTAGAATACAGTGACAAGTTTTGTTATTCTTAAAATTCACTAAAATACTGACCAATTTTTTTTTTTTCAGCTGAAGATTTTTTATATCTAAAACCACTTCTAAACATATTGGAGGTAGATGAAATGATAAAATTCTATGTTATTGTCATTTATATTGTTCAAATTTACACCTACTCTTAAAATGTTAATACAAAAAGAAAATACATTTTTTATATGCTGAAATAAAATGTCCCAAAAAATTAACTTTACACAACATTTTAAAAATATTGTTTTGTAAAAAGAATTATTTATTATGACTATTCTTTGTTTTCATATAGAATACTACTATTATTGTTAGTTTATCGGCTATTTTCAATTTAAGTTATCTGTTTGAAATTACACAAAATTGAACATTAGTTTTTATTATCTTCAGTAATTACAGATTAGGTTCACAAATTTGGAAACAATGTTATTTTTTATACATCTTTCTTTGCCATCCAAAAAATATTGCAAATATTATGTAAAGCTAAGTTACAAATAATAAACATACACCGTAAGTGTTCATGCAGATAGATGATGATTTTATATTTATTCACTGTTAAATAATAATTTATGTAAATATCAATAGCAGGTAACACTATCATTACTATGCAAGAATGCTTTTACTAAACCGCATGTTATTCTCCAAACTGTACAACTGTCAATTGCTGAATTTTAAATAATGCCATTTCAGCTCATAGAAAAACTGTTATTCTATGTAGTTTTGTGATCAACCCGTTATTACTATCATTGGAGATTATAAAGCCAATAAAAGTCTATGTTAGTGGAAAAAATATAAATTCAAATTTCTATTCTTAAAATACTAAAGCAAAGAGAAAGTAGATTTTTTTACCTAAATAAATTAATTTTGTTACCTAAAAAATTCTTACTTTCCTTTCCTTAAAACAAAAAATTCAACATGCTATCAAGAAATACTGAATAACTGCAATTAAAGCTTTTCACTGTTGGTAAAGAATAATGCCATATTATTCTTTACCAAACTATTATTATTTACCTTTGGATAAATTATATTATTAAAAGTATGAAATCATTAAAATCTGTAGTGC
The DNA here is from genome assembly GCF_047948215.1 of Lycorma delicatula. Lineage (NCBI taxonomy): Eukaryota > Metazoa > Arthropoda > Insecta > Hemiptera > Fulgoridae > Lycorma > Lycorma delicatula. The sequence goes on from NC_134467.1 coordinate 8,856,491, forward strand.
AAAAAATAAATTTTAATGTTTAAAAAAATATGCTTATAATTTTTGGAAAATTTTTAACAGAAAATCTTCGACAGATAAAATTATATGGTGTAACTTATTTTGTGAAGTTTATAAACATAAATTAATATATAGATTTAATTTAATAATTTTCATATATATATATATATGAAAATTACAGCCAAATCAACTTAATTAACCTGTTAAGAAAAATAGCAAAAAAAAACCTGGCTTGCATTTCTCCTTTTCAGACAGAAGTGATGACAAGTGCCAGTAAAATATCCCAAAAGGACAATGGAAACAGAATAAGAAAAAATTATTATTAAAAACCATTTCAAATATCTTTGAAAAATAATTAGTATAAACAGAACAGATAACTAGTGCTTGAAAAAAAGAACAAATTAGAACACAAATAAACTTACAATAAAAATAACTAGAATGGGAAATCTTCAAGACACAAAGAAGAATTTTAAGAAGGACCTATACTCCATGAAAAACACAAGAATAGATTGAGATCAAACAGAGAGATATATGACAGAATGAAAAACCTGGAAGTAACAAAAAGAAAAAGATGACTAAAATTCTACGGACAAATAATCTGAAAAAACCAATCAAATCTAAACAAACAGATTTTTAATAAACTGTGGAGCTACAAGGATCAAGGATGATGTTTAACAGATGAATGAAGTATATAATTGTAATAAAAGTTTTGTATCTTGAAAAATTTTACCAAGAGAACAATTTTTAAGTATACAGCAAACAGGCTCTTGTCCACATGATATATGTAACGGCAATTTAAAAGTTGAATGAGGAATCCTACCACCAGCAAGGAGCATCATAGTGATTCCTGATAATGCTACACCGAGAACCACACTACCTGTCAATCAAACATATGGGAGAAGTAGGTTAATCAAAAAGGTTTTCCCAGTGCTTCCAGAAGAATCTAAAAAAAAATACTTTTTTTCTGTGGATATTGTGAGAAATGGAATCATATGCTTGGTTCTGATCTGGTACTAATTTAGAAAGGTTAATATTTATGTACTCTTTGGTTTACAATTAAGGGTATCTCTTTTGGCCATGCTTTTATCCCTACTCTTAAATATGAGTAGGGATATCAAGATAAGAGATTTAGATTTTACAAAAAGAATACTTTAACATCAGACATTTAACGAGTTACATATATTTAAATAATAAAATTCCTACAGGAACATGCCTCATTTGAGAAGAATGGATAGTATCTTAATTTTGTATCATACAACTATGACAGCCATGACCACTTCAGTATTAACCATAATTCTGATAAAGTTTTAGTTTGGCCACTATTGTTAACACATTTTCAAAACGCATATTAATATTACATTAAAGGACATTTCATGACATAAAATAAAATTAATAATAAAAACAACAAATTATTATTAATAAATTAATAACAAAAATTACAGAACTCACATAATTTCTAATCTTAAAAGTTATGCAAACAAACAAAGAACTGAACGTACCTTGCTACCTTTAAGTATATGTTTTACAGACATTAAACAATACTTTTGTACTTTTGGATACATCATTTCATCTATAGCATTTGTAGACTCAGTCTGAACTTCTTCTTTCAAATGTCTGGGCCAAACACAATCGACCCAATCTATTTGACGAACAAGAGCAGGTGACTGGACATAATTTTCTAGTTTTGTATGGCTGAATTCCAAAGATATAACATTAAGTAATTTGTCTTTTTCAGAATCTTCATAATATCTCTGCCATTCTGGATGTGTGTTAACATCCATGACATCAACTTGTCTACGAGAACCTAAACTCAGAAAAAGTACTCATATAAGCTACCAACAGAATTTACTGATAAAAGAACTTGCATTCAAACAGGATTTAAGTTTTTCTTCATACTATTCAGATTTTATTTCATAGTAATTAATGAAATTAATAAAGAATACAAATATATGCCGCCTTTTTACGTGTTCATTTTAAGGAAGACAGGAAAGAAAAATTATGGTAACTCTGAATGAAATTATGCGATGTCTGTAAAACATTAATCACCAACTGACCATGATGTAAGTCAATTCATATTTACTTACTTGAGATACATAAAAAAAAACTACTAGAATAAATCAAAGAAATAAAATTTACAAAAAAAAAAATTTGTAATATGTTTTTGAAATCATGAATAATTTTACATTCTGCCAGTAAAATAAGCTTTTCTGGTTCTGTCACTGAAAGTTCATTAACAAAAAATAGTGTACAAGCCCAAACACCTGAAACTTATGTGGAACTTTTTTCTCACATAGATCTTACTGACTGGAATAATATTTTTTTAACATTTACTGGTAATTTCTTCTGCTTAGCAAATTACCTCTACCAAGTCGAGAAATTTAGCTATTGTTTTCTTGTAACAGCTACTTTCTCATACAAATGTTCATCTATAAACATATTTATTTAGAAGAAATCTTCAGATTAGACAGAGGAAGATGGAACACTTGTTCCATTAATCAATTATCAGAGCGATTTTTACAAAATGTTTTTTAATCAGATTCATCAGAATCAGTTGGATTTAAGAACTCTAAAGTACACAAACAATTTTAATATACCATCGTAAAAAAGTGAACATTAAGTATATCGATAAAAATGAAACTTTAAGCTTTATAGTAAGGCCTATAATTTAACTGCTCTATGATAAAAAGCTAAATAATTAACAACAAGATGAATTTAATATCCAGAAACACACAATTTACTAAAATAGAATGAATTAAGAAGGATTCTTTTGAACTCAAGACAAGAGAATTACCTAACACAGACTTGATAAAAAATTTTATTGTATTACATGATCAAAATTTCATAAATATTTTGTACCGACTTCAGCAATACAAAAACTAATATCAAAGGGGTGCTTTCATTTTTATTTCAATAATTTACATACAAGAATATAACAAAAGCTTGCACCATACTCATCAGTATGAATGGCCTAATAATTTATTTTTCTATTGATATTTAATTTTTATTATAAGTATTAAATGTATTAAAATGTATTAAGTATTAAAATATTAAACATAAATGCAAATTAAGAAAAAATAGTCAAATTTTGAAAGATTAGTGAGCCTAAATATATAATCTGCCTATACAATCATCAGTACTAAGATTTCTAAATGATTTAATAGTATAAAATAAATTAAAGCCTTTATTTTAGAGAAGAAAACTGCTACAGACCAATTTTTTATTTTAAGGATTCGTAATTTTCATACTTAAAACAAAGGATCTTGAACAAAATAATTGTTGAAAGCAACAAGAAACAATAATTATTTCCAGAAAACATTGAAAAAACAATTAATCATTTTCAGAAATCATTGAAGTTAAGCTAATTATGAAGATATTACTGTGAAATTTGAAGTTCATATTTTGTACCATTAACAAAACAAATAACAATAAATGTACCATTAACAATTAAAGAAAAACAAATGAACAAGGTCTAATATCAAAGAACTGTTCCAGTCTTCTTCTTCCTCTTAGAGAAGCTAATTTATCATTTTACCCACATTTAACATAGATATGGGTCAGGTGTACAATTTGGAAAGATGATCTGTATATTTAATCTTAAGACTAAAAAGTCCAATAACTAATCAATACTTTTATGGCAATTAAAAATTAGAAAAGTCTAATTATAGTTTGGATTTATGTGATATCAACACATGATAGATGGTGCTGCCAAACTGATTATTACGGTTTTCTTTAACTTATCTTTTTGTGGAAATATATGCATTCCAAGGTATTACAATAACTTTTAGAGATACCCAGTGACCGGTTATCTAAGCTGTAATTTTTGGGATCCTAGTTTCAAATTCTAATTTCATTGCATATAGGAATGTTCCAACAAAACAGATGTCCTGTAACAATAATGGTAGCCAGAACTGACTTTGATTGGTGCAGAAGTAAAAAAAAAAAAAACACTATATAAGAGAGAACAGAAGAAAAAGAAAAAGTTAAAATAAATTTAATTAGAAAAACAGAAAAATATTAATAAAATCACTAGCGATAAAACTTTCCAGATTTATATTACAGAGGCCAATTTGTTACTGAAGATGAACCGGTGTTTAACTTCAGGTAATGTGCCAAGACACTATTGCAACCTACAGGAATATGACATTAACAATTTCTGAACAATTGGCTACTCTTAATTTACACCAGACTTTAATAGTGTGGTTAAAAATAGCTGTATTAAAAGACTTCCTCTATGAATCATGAGACCTTGCTGATGGTGAGGGGGCTTGAGTGCTCAGTGATACAAAGTAGCTGGAACAAAGGTGCAACCATATTGGAGAGGTATCTGTTGAGAGCCAGACTAAGGAATGATTCCTGAAAGAGGGCAGCAGCTCTTTCAGTAGTTGTTAAGGGCACAGGTTTGGAGAAATTAAATGACCATATCAACATCACTCAATCTTATGAGTACTGCGAAGCTAAGAGCAATGGAAAACTACAGGTGTTATTTTTCCAAGAAAATGTAGCTCTCTGTATTTTCATGTAACAAAGATAAAGGCGCCTTCCTTGGTAAACTAGTCCCCCATTTGGATCTCCGGATAGGGACTACAGAAAATTAAAAAATAACGTTTTACAAGTCATAGCATGGAATATAACATTCCATGCTATTTTAGACTTATAAAATAGGTTGATACGTTACAAAATTTAAAGAGTGAAATGACTTTTTGTCTGGTAAATTTAGAATAATTAACTCGGCATCAAATAAAGGGCAGGAAGAAGTAGGTTTCATAATGAACAAGAAGATAGGGGAGAGATATTAATCATTGTAATAAGGATAAAATCAAAACCTAAGCCGACAACGATTGTTAATATCTATATGCCTGCAAGTGCCCATAATAATGATGATGAGGTGGAGAGTATATACAAAGAAATTGACGAAGCAATTAAATACATAAAAGGGGATGAAAATTTAATAATAGTTGGAGACTGGAATGCAAGCATCGTAAAAGGCAAGGTAGGAAATACTGTGGGTGAATATGGGCTGGGAAAAAGGAATGAAAGAGCGGACCGACTTATTCAGTTCTGCATGAAGTACATACAGTTTAGTAATTACAAATACCCTGTTTAAAAAGCATAAGAGAATATATACATGAAAAAAGCTGGGTAATACTACAAGGTATCAGATAGATTATATCATGGTTAAACAAGATTTAGAAATCAACTCGTCAACTGCAAAGCATATTTAGGAGCAGACAGTGATAGCAACCATAATTTAGTGATAATGAAATGTAGATTGGGGTTTAAAAAACCTGAAGAAAAGGTGTCAGATGAATCGGTAGAATTTAGAGAAGCTTGAGGAAGAGGAGGTAAATAAGATTTTTGAGGAGGACATCGCGAGAGATCTGAATAAAAAAGATAAGTTAAAACATGCAGAAGAAGAATAGAAAAATGTTAAAAACTGAATTCTTAAATCAGCAGAAGAGAATTTAGGCGGAACAAAGAAAACTTGTAGAAAACCTTCGATATCAGAGGATATATTGCAACTGATGGTTGAACATAGAAAGTATAAGAATGCTAGTGACGAAGAAGGTAAAAGGAACTATGCACAATTTGAGAAATACCATAAACAGGAAGTGCAAATTAGCAAAAGAGTAGTGGATTAAAGTAAAGTGTTCAGAAGTGGAAAGAGAAATGATCATCGGTAAAATAGACAGAGCATACAGGAATGACAAGGAGAATTTTGTAGTACATAAGTTAAAATCTAATAAATAAAAATGGCACACCGATTTATACTACGAAAGAAAAGGCCAATAGTTGGGTGATATAAATTGAAGAGTTCAACGGAGGAAATGAATTAGAAACTGGTGTTATAGAGAAAGAAGAGGAAGTTAAAGAGGATGAAAAAAGAGATACAATACTGAGATCTGAATTTAATAGAACACTAAAAGATTTGAATGGCAGAAAGGCTCCTTTGATAGATGGGATACCTGCAGAATTACTGTGCAGTGCAGGTGAGGAAGTACATACAAACTGGTGTGAAATATTTATTAAAAAGGGAAAGTTCCATCAGACTTCAAAAAGAGTGTTATGACATGATATCAAAGAAAGTAGAATCAGATAGATGTGAAGAGTACAGAACAATTAGCTTAACTACTCATGCATCAAAAATCTTAACTAGAATTCTGTACAGAAGAATGAGAGGAGAATGGAAGAAGTGTTAGAAGGACATATTGGTTTCAGGAAAAGTATAGGGACAAGGGAAGCAATTTTAGTGCTCAGATTAATAGTAGAAGGAAGATCAAAAAAAGCAAACCAACATACATGGCATTTATAGACTTAGAAAAGGCATTTGATAACGTAGACTGGAATAAAATGTTCAGCATTTTAAAAAATTTAGGGTTCAAGTATAGAGATACAAGAACAAATAACATTTACAGGAACCAAACTGCAACAGAACTAGGAGTTAATGATGTTAAAGAACAATTTAGATCCGGACTAACAGTGTAAGGTGAAAAGATAAAGATGCTATGATTTGCTGATATAGTAATTCTAACTGAAAGTAAAAATTATTTAAAAGAAACAATGAATGGCATGGATGAAGTCCTATGCAAGAACTACCGCATATAAATAAACAAGAACAAAACGACAGTAATGAAATGTATTAGAAAGAACTTAGGTAAACCACTAAATATAAGAATAGGAAGAGAAAAGATTATGGGGGGTAGAAGAATTTTGTTATTTGGGAAGTAGAATTACTACTTGGATGAAGCAGAAGCGACATAAAATGTCAAATAGTACAGGCAAAACGAGCTTTCAGTCAGAAATATAATTTGTTTACATCAAAAATGAATTTAGACAACAAGAAGACATTTTTGAAAGTATGTGTCTGGAGCATCGCTTTATATGGAAATGAAACTTGGATGGATGATCAGAGTATTTGAGAAGAAAAGATTAGAAGCTTTTGAAATGCAGTGCTATAGAAGAATGTTAAAGATCAGATGGATGGATAAAGTGACAAATGAAGAGGTGTCGTGGCAAATTGATGAAGAAAGAAGCATTTGCAAAAATAGTTAAAAGAAGAGACAAACTTATAGGCCACATCTTAAGGCATCCTGGAATAGTCACTTTGATATTGGAGGGACAGGTAGAAGGGAAAAACTCTGAAGGCAGGTAACATTTGGAATATGTAAAACAAATTGTTAGGGATGTAGGGGGCATACAAACATGAAACAACTGGCACTTGATTCGGAATCTTGGGAAGGTGCATTAAACCAGTCAAATAACTGATGTTTGAAATCTATGTTTGAACATGAATACCTGACCGATGTTTGAACATTGACATAATGTTTTATTTCTGTAGCAGGGTCTCTCCCTGGAATAAAAATTATTGTGATCACCCGATCCAAATACATCATGCGGCTCAAAAATACTCTAACAATATGTATGCTTATCTTTAGTGTTTACGAGACACACATGCCATGTAAATGAGCCTAGCATGAATTACTCAGGTCATATACTAGTACATCTGGCTATGGTAATACATCATGTAAAACATTTCAACATTTTGTTTTAATTATGATCAACCTAACTTATTTTATTTCCACATTTTTCATATATTTTTTAATAAATTAGAATAATTATAAGTCAGAAGTGTTAGAAAAATTTTTTTCTTCAAAAGCTTGTTACTCTCCTGTTTGGAATATTTCATAATATATTTTTAGAAATAAGTTTTTAACCAACCATTAATACCTATTTGCTACTGAGGATAAACAGAATTAAAAATAATAATAATACTATGATTTTCACTTTTGGTAAAATCTACATGTTTTTATTAACATTCTTTAGCTGATTACCATAAATACACCATGCTATATTCAAAAATAAAATAATGAAATATATTATAACAATAACCTACAGATATAAAATTATGTAATTAATAAATAAATAAATATATATATATATATATATATATATATAGAGAGAGAGAGAGAGAGAGAGAGAGAGAGAGAGAGAGAGAGAAATGATTATACATAAAATTTCTAAATATTTCTCTGTTTTGGTGTAATTTAGTGATTTAATCTAATCCTATCGATAAAACAATTTAAACACATTATGTTCAATGCTTTCATGGACCCATTGGTAAAGAACAAAATTTTTTTTTTTATAATAAACTTTCTTTGCAAAAAGATTTTTCTAATACTCATAGAATGAATGTTGTTTGAAAGAATGAAGAACATCTGGAAGAAAAAAGATGGCATGAAATTACATCTGCATTGTCCTTGAAGGACTACCCGTGGAGAAAAAAAAACATAAAATATATGTGTAACATAAAAATATGTGTTTCAAAATGATTATTAGGGTTTAAAAATTATTTAATATTTATTAAGTTTTACTTACATTGATAAATTATATATGAAATGAAAATGCAACACTCAAACGGTTTTTCCTACAAGTGTTCAATGTGAGCACTATTCGTCACATGGTACACCATCCAGCCGATAGGAGAGTTCATCTAATACTTTAATTACCAAGTCTGGAGTAATTGATGTGACAGCAGCTTCAATCCTACGTCTCAACTCGACTAGGTCAGCTGGTAACAGTGGCACATGCGTTTGATCCTTTATAAACCCCAAAGAAAAAAATTGCACACGGTCAGATTGGGTGATCGTGGGGGCCAAGGCAAAAGAGCCCTGTGATCTGGTCCTTAGTGACCGATCTGGCAGTCAGGAAGAATTTCATTCAACCAATCGCATACAGCATCATGCCAGTGAGGAAGTGCACCATCTTAGGCCAAAGAAATTTTAGCAGTTGTAATTGCAATTGAGAAAAGATTTCCTATGACTACGCACAAAAGAATCTTACAAATTCAACATTGTCTTTGGACACACTCGATTGTCCTGTACTCTTCCCTTTACAAATACAGCCAGTGGTTTCATATTGTTTATACCATCTACGATTGTTACTGTCACTTGGAGGATCATCACAGAACTAAAAACAGAATGCATGTTGAACGGCAATTACAGAACCACATTTTGTAAACTGCAAAATACAGAATGTTTTCAGATGGTGTCGCCATCTTTGCTACTAGGGCTTTTAAACAGAAGGTACAGGGAACATTTTATGAGTCTATGCACAGCTAAAACTGTTTGAGTTGCTCTTTCATTTAATATATAATTAATCAATGTATGTGAAACTTGAGAAATATTACATAACTTTAAAATGGTGATATTAATTTTGACACACGCTGTATATTTACAAACATCTAATTGCAACATAATTATGTTTTATATTGCAATATATTTAGTAAAACATAACACAAAAAACCAACAATGCATACGAATATCAATTTGCATAACCAATCACATGAGTAATTTAAAATGTTTTTTAAGAAGAAAGCTTTTTTTTATAAAAAAAAAATGTTTGTTCTGTACCAGTGGGACCAAGAAAGCACTGAACATAATGTGTGTAAATGGTTTGGCTATAGGACTAAATCAAATCACCACTAAATTATACCAAAACACAGCAAACATATATCATAGTGGTCCTGAAAAATTGTAACCACCCTAATCTGGGTAGATTAGGGTGGTTCCTTCTATCCACTCCTCTCATTATCCTAGATCCTTTTTTTCCGATTTCATTTCTTATGGACACAGATCTGACCCTGGTAGGTTCTCCATGCCACAGATGCCAGGACCTGAAGAGGCCGTGCAACCTTGGTATTTGACAGGGAGCTGCCTATAGACCGACTCCAGAACTCTTTTTTCCTGTCCAATGGCTGCACAATAAGCCTAATCACTGAAGTGACAATTTTTTAAAGCCAGATTTCTGAATCCCAAAAACAACAGAAAATTCTACCAAAAATTAACTGTCATTCTATTTCTGCACGTAAAATAGATATAGTGATAATATATATAGTGAAAATACATATAGGTTTTAGGTAATGAAAGTATTACAGGAATATTACAGAATACAAAATTTAACAGCGGTTGGTTGAGCTGTATATTCAGTCTAAGTTCACAAAAACTATCTATGAGAAATACCATTCATCATCTTTCAAGGTATCCATGAGTAGGAGAAAATGATTTAGAAGGAACAGAATAAGATAAGAAAGAAGAAGGGGATAATCCAGAAATAGAATAGCGGGAAAATAATATCATGACCATGTCTCGTTCTAAGTGCTATAATGGCTGGCTGGAGGAAGAAATGTTAGCGATGACTGCAGGCATATTATTCAGGAGGACAAGGCCTATTCTGTCCTGAGAGGCCAAAAAAATTGTAAATAAACTAAGCTGCATACCTGATCCTTGATTTCTTTAGCAAAACATTGAGAAAATCTCTCGTTTTCCAATTTATCCTGTAGACTAAATGACCGCCTGCCTTCAATTTCTTCATCTCAAAGTGCCCAGTCATCAGAATACAGTTTTCTATCCTTTCGGTCACGCTGAAACAAAAATAATTGGAAAGGGCAAATAATTATTTGGCAACCGTACTTCGAACAATTACCAGTAAAAACAAAATTTAAATAATGCCAGAGATATGTTCTATTAATTATTATGACAAAAGTTAATACTAATAATTCTAATAGAAATATTTTTTTAAACTGTAATTTAATACTACCAAATACTAAAAATCATTAAAGTAACACGCTTTAAAAATCTTTCCTTGAATGAAAAGTTGAGAATTCTTAAATGATTATAAAGATATACAAGCTTAATCAATATTTTCTTACTTTTACACAGAATTTTTGTTAACTGTCTTTTTGCTATACAATTCATGGAAAAATGATCTAAAACTACAATAAACTATTACATTTGTCTGGAATTAAGGAGTTTTATTTAATAATGTCTGAACATTTCACCTTTTAAATACAATATTTAAATTAAACTGCATTATTTGACGCAGCTTATACAGCTCACTAAATGGGAGTTATTCACTCACTATATGGGTGTATTTAATATTTTTGGATTAACTTAAAAATATGTAAGCAGTTTTTAACAGTAAATATTAAAATTGATATAATTAAATAAGTAAATAAATACTAGTAATAAAATCATAAAAATATTTCAAAATCAATTAAAATGTTAGTAATTTTTATCATAAAAACAATAATTTTAGAACATGGTTGAAGAACATGTTACATACAAGAACAAACTTGCATACAATCTGGTTGAAGAATGTTTTTATGATGAAGATTTTACAACTGACATGATAAAGTATGCACGGATGCATGCTATCATCTTTTAAATTGTATACTGTGATTAAAAAAAATTGAGGTAAACAAGCAATTTAAAAAAAGATGACCATAATGATGCTGTATCTATTGCAATCAGTTTGAATTGTTCAAAGAGTAGTCAACATTATCACCAACTATGACTGTTCTGTAATGCTACAAGATCCAGTAAAAAACGTATAGCTACTTTAAAAAAGATATCGATAACTAATGTACTTTGTTAAATGAAGTTAAATTAACAACAATTTCTCAGGGAAGGTCCAATTTCAGCTCAATAAACCAATTGCTGAAGTGTTATTGGATCCACATCCTTTTATAAGTCAATATCTTAAATAAAAATGAAGTACATAATAAAATTAATTTACATATTATCAAAAAAAAATTATTTCTTTCAGTTACTTCTAATGTAATAGTTCAATGGTTGATCTAATTGCACAGTGTAAACAAACCACAAATTTCTGTTGGTTTTGTTTTGTTAATCTTGTTATAAGCTAAATTGTATACTTATTTTATATAATTAAAGTCAAATAAACATAAATGCAATCTTAAAACAAAGTAAAAAATATAATTCATACTACAATTAAGATTATAAAAAATACAACTAAAATTAAACTGTAACAGTTTTATAAAATATTAAGAAGTCAAAAATTTATAAAAAGTAAAATTTTAGAAAAGTCTAGAAGTCTAGAGTAAATATTATAAAGAGCTTTAACTTTTAAAGATGCATATAAATGAACTTTCACTATAGTGTAGAAAATAATGTATTAACATATAGTTGTTCTTATGAAGGTAAGGCATCCAATGAAGGGATGCCTCCCACCAATTACAGTGGCCAACAAGATTCTTGTCTCACGAGTACCAGTAGGTGTACTTGAAATGGTTTTTTAAACTGTTTTCAAATATGTAGTCGGAATTTCACCATCGCTTACAGATTTTTGTTATTTTAATTTTTTTTAAATATTTTTTCGTCCATTTGTCTATTGTCAAGTAAAAGCTCCTAGAACATTGTAAATATGATGGGACCAAATGAGCTAACTCAAAGATTAGTGTTGCTACTGTTGTGTAGGTTCAGATCTGTACAGACATGTACATACGTGATCTATTGTAGTACATATTCATCAGAATGATGCCAGTTGTGAGATAGTAGTGAACCAGTAAACACGTCATTGTGAGTCTTTTATGTATCTGAATTATTGTGTATTACGTATTTACAACTTTATTTCTTTTAATTAGATGTTAGTTACAAAATGCTTAAGTTTGTTTAAATCATCCTACCAATTTTTGTTATGTATGTGGTGAAGGGACAGTAAGGTGAAACCTTACTCCAATAGTAAAAAAGTGTTGTGAACTTTATTTTGGGTGTAAAATCGGGGACCAAACAAGGGCCTGGGCCACACATATCTATTATTTATCGTGTTCTAGGCTTCTCGCTGCATGGAAAAATGGCACACACCACATGCCATTTACTATCCCTATGATTTGGAGAGAACCCAAAGATCACTCTTCGGACTGTTATTTCTGCTTAATAAATATTAAAGGGATTACGTCAAAATCAAAACATACAGTGGTGTACCCTAACTTGCAATCTGCAATAAGACCAGTTCCACACTGGAAAGAATTGCCCGTACTAAAGCCTCCAGAGCATGTGACATTAGTTGAAGTGAGCTCAAAGTCTGATGGAAGTAAGGAAGAAAAAAAACAGATTCTGGTGATACAATTTTTGAACAAAGCAGTTCATCCGAGCCTCATTTGCTGACTCAAGAGAATCTTAACGATCTCATACGAGATTTAAAATTATCCAAAAAAAAAGTCTGAAATGCTTGCTCATTCCTGAACAGAAAGATGTGAAACATGACCGACCCATTGTGGAATCTTAAAAATGTGCATCTACCTACATTACACATCAAACTAAGATTAATGAAGAATTTTGTCAAGGACATGGACAATACTCGTGGTTTCACGTACTTAAAACAGAAGTTTCCTAAAATTAGTGATGTAAAAATTAAAGGAGGAATATTTGTGGGTCCACAAATATGACCACTAATGCATGATGAAAAGTTTGAGGAAATATTGAATCCACCAGAGAAAACAGATTGACAAACATTCAAAAATGTTACTCAAGAGTTTTTTGGGAAATCAAAAGGAGGAAAATTACCGTGATACTGTCAATGATCTTTTAAAAATTTGGGTTATAATATGTTCGTAAAGGCACACTTCCTGCACTTACACCTAGATTTCTTCCCAGAAAATCTTGGCACAGTGAGCAATGAGAATGAGGCACACTTTCATCAGATTTCAGCTAAGGAAAAAATGTATCAAGGAAAATGGAATCCTAATATGCTGGCCGATTACTGTTGGACCATCAAGAGGAATGCTGCACAATCAAAATATAGCAGAAAATCATCATTTCTTACTTTCTAGATGAGTCAAATATTTGAATATTGTGTAATTAAGAATGTAAAAAGTATTAAAATGTTTGAAATTATAGATGCCTCTCTCAGAAACCTTGTGTAATGGGAAAAACCCGATATCAGATTTAAATTCAATAGAAAAAATACTATTAGAAATACATATTTTTCTTCCTAGGGACAAAAAAAAATTACTTTTTATTCCCCAATGTTATTACTTAAATATGAAGAGTTAGGAAATCTAAAATTTTTGACATGAGTTGAGTAAAAAGAGTAACAAAGGAGGGTAAGTGAGAATAACTAAAAAAAAAGAGATTCTAACATAATTTTTCATACGAATTTAGATTATAAAAGAGCTCAGTCACCACAGATTTATTTTTATTAGATAATCCGTTGAAAGAACAACAAATTTTTCATTGTTTTTCTTGAAGGAGATAAATTTTAAACAGTTGATAACTTTAAATATGGTAGTTCCAAACAAAACAATTTTAATGGCAAACCAAGACAAATTTACTCTGAATGGACACTTTCATCATAACACTTTCAGAAACTCTTCTGACCTTCCAAGGACATCAAGAAGTTGACAAATATAATAAATTGATTTAGCACACATAACAAAATGAATTTATCAAATTATTGTAACAAATACACAGATCACTTCCTCATGTCCCTGTGCATGTGTAAATTGTATGGCCACAGCAAATAAAAATCACCTTGCACGCCTTATCTAACATAAGTAAAATATTCAAAAATAACAAACTTAAAACAACAGAAAATTTGACTTTTCTCTCCATGTAAAGAAAAGTGTTACTAAAACACAAAATTAATGGATGTTTTCTTTTCTCTTTAAAAACACAATTATGTTCCTCTACAATGAATGACAGAATAAATATGATTTTATAAAAATTAGCAATAAAAACACTTCAGAAAGGAACTTATTCAACAATCACACAAATAAATCTTTGCAAATAAAAATTGTCATGTATACAAAGTTACATATTTTTATGGTTTCTCTTGAACCCTTATGATGACAGTAGAAATTTCAGAAACAATTTTTTACTCATTTAATGGTGGTTTTGAAAAGTTGTAATGACAACTTTGAATCTTTTCTATTAACAGGCAGCATTTTTAAAATTATATAAATAATGTAAGCATACCTTTTTACACACCTATGCTTCAATCAGAAATGTTTATTATGTACATCAGAATATGCAGTTAATTAAATAAATAATATTGTGAATATTACTCTAATTAAATGCATTATGTAAACAATAAAACAATAAAAATTAAAACCAAAAAGAGAAAGGCGATTGAAATAAATTTGAAATTTTGATTTAAAAAAAAAGAAGAGATAATGAAATCAAAAGTAAAGTAAAAACAGTAAACAATAATTCATGCTAACAAATGCATTCCTGAACTTGTACTAATATATTCTAAGAAATCCAACGAAAAGGTAATCTAACACTTACATTTACAGAAAATACTGCCAATTAATGGAAACGGTTCTCAAGTTTTTTTTAAATACCTAATTTCATTAATTTACTCTTTTTTATCTATTTCATTCCATTATTTAAATGTAGACAAACCTAACAATAGACTGTTATTATTCAGTTAACTTCACCCTTTTAGAAAACCTTGAACATTAACTAATTTTTATAACTGTTAAAAAATTCACTTAATATAGTAGAACCAATACCTTCTTCAAATGGTGTATAACAACCGATTCGGTATGTTCCATCAGCAAGTGAAGTAATATGGTTTTCTGTGAGAGACCGAGATGGATTGGTTATAGTACATGTCACTTTACGATCTTCTACTTTTCCAATTGCACCAGAATCCACCAGACACCTGTAACAGAAGAACTTAATAATGTATTATACATAAAAAATTAACTATTTTATTTATTTTATTTCATTTGATTATATTATTTTAGACTAGAACCTAAATGTACCTCTTACAGTAAAATATTATTTTTTCTGTAACTGCAAATTCTGATAATAAAAATTATCAGAGATCATACTACCTTCAGGTGTTTTTCACTTCTTGAAAAAAAATTTAGATTAAATTGGAATAATTATGACTTTCTCATAGTTTAAGTCACTGATTATAATAATTAAATTTTATTACATTTATATATCCTCAGCTTAATTATTTCAGCAGTTTTTTGTCAATTATAGATTTCAGTAACATGCAGTGAAACTGTACTCAACATTGTTTAAGTCTGTTTAACTATGGGAACTAGATTATTAAATGAGGCTTCAGCTATTGAAATTTTATTCTTATTTCACATCCTTCAATTTTCAGGATGCTACTCCTTGAGACAGTCCAGGATTTATACAACCATTAGTTGTAAAGGGATGTAATTTATTACCTTATCTAAAATCTTTTAATGTAATTTTCTGTAAGTTATTTCTGGGTTAAGAGTTACAACTGAGTTATTGATTGCTTCCCTTTTCATGTGACATTTGAAAGATCAAGGCTAAACTGTACAAGCTATTTTAACACCATCAATTGCTTATTTCTATTACCTGCCTTGGTTAGTACTTCAATTCTAATTTACAAGACATCCTGGATCCTGGTATGAGCCATAAAATATTACTATTCTTAATAAGTAAGGGATGCAGCTATCTACTTTCCCTGGTTAATAAAGCTGTACACCTAATATCCTCTTCAATTTTGTGTGTGTGTGTGTGTGTGTGTGTATGTATGTACGTATATATGTATATATGTATCTATGTATATATGTATCTATGTATATGTGTATGTATATATATGTTGTATATATTGACAGTGCTGTATAAGTAACTGAAATTCTAATTAAATGTAATTGGATGAAGGAGTTAAGATGTAAATTTTTGAATTTATAACTAATGTTATTATTGTTATTAAACTATATTATTTAATTTTGTTTCCTGAATTATGTGTACATGTTTATCTGTAATCTTGTATTTATGCAAAGACACTAATAAGACAAAGATAATAATATAATTGTGTAACATAATTAAAACACCAGTATTACTCTTATTTTTATGAACTAATAATTATATGAGCTATGATTATGAACCAATGACTAATAATTATTATGAACTAATGATTAAATTTTGTATTTTTAATTTATATTGAAATTTTTAATTTATATTTAATGTATATTGATTTTTTTTTTTTTATGTACTATTGTGTAACACACAAAGACTATAGTTAGCTGTCCTATTACACAAAAAATACAAACAAACGAATAAATAAATTATTATTATTATTATTGCAAGAACTTTGGTGGGCACCACTTACTCAAATAATGGCAATACATTTTTTAAATAATAAAAGTTAACATTTATCAGTTAAAAACTATACACACCAAATATGATTTCTGTCACGATCAATTAAAATATTTTAATTTCATTGAATTGCACTAATTCACTTTAATTTATAATATGAAAACAATTTCATATTCACCAATAAAACATAAAAAAATACTAGTATAGCAGTAGGGTAAGTGCTCAGAAATTATTTATTAAAATATACTATGAATTCTTTAATGCAAACCTGAAACCAAATCGTGGAATTGAATCCTGTTATAATCATTTTGCAACACCTATAACATCTGAAGGAGCAACATTTTCAAAATAAAAGTATGTGAACTAATTTAAACGAAAATGACTGAAGCCGTCCTTAATAAACCAGTTCCTGTTCAATCTGCTGTAACGACACACCGAATCAAATTCTATAACAATTTTTTTTTTAAAAACTTATCATCACTGACTGTCCTAGGCAAGAATATAGCAAAGTTCCACTTCAATAATCTTA
The DNA here is from genome assembly GCF_047948215.1 of Lycorma delicatula. Taxonomy (NCBI): domain Eukaryota; kingdom Metazoa; phylum Arthropoda; class Insecta; order Hemiptera; family Fulgoridae; genus Lycorma; species Lycorma delicatula. The sequence continues at coordinate 8,873,906 of NC_134467.1, forward strand.
AAAAATGTAGTAATGTAAATTGCAGTTCTTTTTGATTGGGTAACTGTATACTATGATACTATTTTTTTTGGAATGTCTTAGTCGATATCTAAACAAAAAAAAAATCATAACTGTATTACCTGTACAGCATGTCTTCCTCCAGATTTTGGTGTGTAACTGCATGTATATGTACCATCTCTGTTTTCATATCAACATTAGTGCTCTTAGCGTCCAAAACCTGTAATTTTAAATAAAACTAATGAATACATTAGAAGTGATACAATAAATATTTTTGTATTCAATTATTAACTTATGACAATTATAGACCGGTTACAAAATCTAAGTAAAATTTTACATGTTGGTGAAAATGAGAATTTTAATTATACATCAGGTTTCTTTCAGTTTAAGTTACCATGAAATAGCTAAATGTGCACCATAACTAAACAGTTACTAGTACCTGATATGAGGTAACTGACACAACCAGTCTCAAAGAAGTAATGAGTTTTCTGTACAAGACACAGTATAGAAATTTAGGAAGGATTTACCTTTGCTTTCCTCACTGATTATTATACTGTTTAACATCGAAATACTGGAATCCACTGAAATATGTGTGACATTCAATCATACAAGTGATACCTTTAATCTGTTTATCTCATTACATTACACTTTGAGAAAACTACACCGATGGTGATCTTATCTTCGTATTTGTGGAATATGCTATATTTCTGGTATTTTTGGAATACAAAACATAAAATAGGAGCAATATTTTTTGCACAACAATAAAATAGGTCAGATATGAATATATTTAATACATTAAAAACTGTATAACTTAATTTTAACAGCTTCACTTAAATTATTTAAAGGGAGTTATATGATATTAATGCATCCACTATATTCTCATGGATCTAAAATGAATTGCAGTTCCTATATAAAATCTAATTTTATAAAAATAACGCCGCCATATTGGTTAATCAAGCTAATGTAAAATGCATTATTTTTTTACTAAATAAAGAGTAATAAAGTTATTACTTACTTTAAATAACGTCCTAAATTGTGTTCAACAGTTATTTTTCTAGAATATTTTATAAAAAAAGTTCATCATTATAAACCCACGTACATACACCAAAACGTTAACGACGAAAGTGAAATTAGATCGGTAGATGGCATCATAAATACTTTTTAAAAAATTATTAATAATTTTACATATAAGAAATTTAATAATAATAAAAAAATATTATATAGCTTGAAACACAAACGTTTTGCCACTGTTTGTTCAAAAAATATTTATGATAGTTAATAAATAAACAGAATAAAATTGTTTCTAAATCTTATTAAGAGATTGAAAATTTTATATACATTTTTAATTATGATGTGTTTACAACAAATTATTCCTCGAATTAAGATTATTTTAAGTCAGCTAAAAATGTTTAATATCAAACAAAAACAAGATCGATAAGTAATAATGTATTAGTTGTCAGCTAATTAAAAATATCGTTGAATTTAGCTTGGGCATAATTATAACAATTATTTACTAGCACAGTAAAAGTAAGAATCTGTAAATTTTTTGATTTATTAATCATGAGGTTTAATAAATTTTTGAATTTCACTCATTAAATTGCCGTTCAATAAATCTTAATAAAAACTAACTTGGTTTTGTTTTTCTAGATTAAAAAATTTAATCACTATCTTCCGTACAACTTAATCTTAAATATTAAGAATATTTAAAAATGCATTCACAAAATATACAAATTATTATAGTTAATTTTTCCTAAAGAGTGTGTGTGTGTGTGTGCGTGTGCGTGTGCGTGTGTGTGTGTGTGTGTGTGTGTGTGTGTGTGTGTGTGTGTGTGTGTGTGTATGTTAAACTTTTAAAACTGAGTAATAAAAAGTCCTATTCTATATCGTAGCAGAATTGAAACTGTAAAACGGTTAAAAGTTAAACCTTCAACACGCACCAATTCTTCCCTCTTCCCTCTCCATGTCTAACCGATGTATCCTTTTTCTCCTCTGCGTTCATCGCACGTATATCTTATATAACACACTTTTTGCCCTTGAAAATTAACTAAGCATTTTTTTCATTACCTCCACAATGTGGAAACCGGTAAAGAAAATACCTCCTGTTTAAATAATATAACTCAATGCTATATTAATGTTTTTTTCTAAGAGTAAAACGTTCTGATATTTTATCCGAGGCTACTCTTCCATTTAAAACAAAAAAAGCTACTTTAACACATTTAAATTAATCTATAAAATTTAAAATAAACTGTAACCGATCTTATATCATGCAGTCTAATTTTACGATTCAGCGATACGGTCTTCTTATAATGAAAAAAAGGAATTCTAATAAAATTGATTCGATCGTCTAATTTATTTGTTTCAGACTAAATAAAAATAAGATAAAAATAGAAGCAGAAATGATATCGCTACAGATAGAAATAATTACGTGAGGCCAAGATTTGAAATTTTTGTCCGATTTATTAAAAAATATTTTTTTTAAAACTATTTTTAAAATAATACAGAACTGACCGAACTGTTTTGAATCAAGTTCGGACAAAATACAGACGGAAATTTAAACACGGTTGAAAAAATAAAGCACGATAATATTTTGAACAAACTGTTATTTTAGTAGAAGAAGTTTCTTTTATACGCATCGAATGTAAGGGCAACTAATGCTAAAACTGCTAGAAAATCTTTCTAAATGGAAATAATTGTTTCTCGATAAGGAAAACTAATCGAAGATAATTTCCCAATTTCGTATTACTGATAATAACCGAAACCTTATCGACCAGTGATTCCCAAACGGTATGCTGCGGCCTCTTCATAGGGGCGCTTCGAAATATTGTAAAACCTCCATTACAAAGATGCTTAACAAATATTAATGCGATTCGCCTATCCGAACCTGAGATAAATTTTTGATATAAGAATAACAAAACGGTGGACAGGAGCGAGAACGAAGGAGAAAGTGTCTCCTTCGTTCGAAGGAGCAAATTGAAATTAATTTTTATCGCAGAATTCTTCAATTCTACGATGAATCGTATTCATTTAAAAAGGATAGTTTAATTTATCATAAAGAAATGAATTTGTTATTTTGATTATATTTTTTGAGTTGACAAATGGAAATCGTATTCATACTTCAGCAATATTTCCACTGTTCTGTCTTATACGAACGAGTTGAGTTACTTATAATCTAAATAGATTTGATAAGATAGGAAGTAGTGGGGCTACTGCTGTCCATAGATATTACCTCCTATCCATAGATAGATAGATAGATTCATGTATTTTGTAGAGGAAATTCCTCTGGTAATCCTGAGAAAAGTTTTTTTTATAACTTATGTGAACGGAAAATTATTTAGTCTAAATAAACGATTTGAAGGGTTGTAGAGTGATTTAATGTGATTCTTTTATTTAAAGGATTTTGCGCAAAACTCGTTTATTAATTTGTTTTACATATCATTTCTATTTCTTCTAATGACTGTACGCAAAATATCTCCTACAGTAATATTACTTATTAAGAGTAATATTTGCTACGAATGTAATGATGTTTAATAATTAGACAATCCATTTGGCGATCGTAATAAACATTTTGAATCGGTATATCGATATATAAAATATATATTCGTCTTTTGTGAAGACAGGAAAATATTTCATTTCTCATTCTATAATTCCTAGTAAGCCTGAAAAAAGGATTTCTTATTGAAATTTTTTTTGTATTTGTTCGTACAAGAGTTATGTATATAAGATAATACGTACTGTAAAGTAAAACTCTTTATAATTACACTGCCGCTTGCTAAACAAAAAAGAAATTTCAGTTAAAACTGACAGTGTAGTCAAAACAAAAATACAGACGCTATTATATGTAATGTTTTCAAGGTCAATAGCATATAAAAAAACTATATAACAAATTACTTGTACGTGACCACTGTTCATACTTATTTGATACTAGCAGAAGCGGCAATGCTTTTATAGAGAGAGAGAGAGAGAGAGAGAGAGAGAAATAGAGAGATATTGATAGAGAGAGAGTTTAAATGAACGCAATTGAAAATTTGATAAAACAAATTAAAAAATTGAACTTGACAAATTTTACCTTTCACTTATTCTCCTTCCCCTTTTCCCTTTCTAACTTTTTCCTTTCACCGTTTTCCCTCACCCCTCTCCCAGTTTCCTTGTATAACGTTAAGTCAATGCCCCTCCCATTATTTGATGTCATACCTTATCGGACCTTCCTCTTCCTGTTTATTTGTTATTATTCACAGTATTTATCTTTTAATTTTATTATAATATAAAAATATATACCGTATTTATTCGAGTACCCCTCGCCACATAATAAGCCCCGCGCCACGATTTTCCGGACCGAAAAGCTAAAAAAAAAATCGAGTACATACCGGTATTTTAAAGTGCAATAGATATGATAAAAAAAAATACGAAAATATTCAGAAAGTAAAGCGTTTAATTCGTTCATTTAAATTACAATATTAATATTACATCCATAATTAATTACCGTAAGTACTAGTTTAGTTCAGAATCAGTAGGCCAGTAAAACGAAAAGAAAGTACCACGATGAAAAAGATAATTCAATTCGCTTTTTAATATGGGGTTTTATTTTTAATTAATCACCGTCACTGTCAATGGTTGTAGAAGAGTTACCGGTAGTCTCGACGCCGCTCTGCCAAAGGTAAATCGTCTTTACTACCATCAAGTTTGTTACATTCCGCATTTTTTACTAATTCCGTGGAAATACGTTATCCAAACACAAATCCGGTTAAAATCTGGGCTTTTGATTCCTCCTGTAGGCGTAAGAAAGAGATTTTCTTACGCTAAATCTTTTCTAAGATTTATCATGTATTTGTGAAAACGTAATATTTGTTGTTCATAAGCGTCTGAAAATCGTTGAGAAACGGTCGTCTTTCGTATTATTGACATATCATTTCGTGAAAAAAAAAAACGTGTTATCCATCCACTGCTCGCTTTAAAATCAACTTTATTCAACGATTTAGCGATTTCACGAGCATACGATCGACACAATTCTGTCGTGACAGCATAACCGCATTTCCTTTTTTCCATAAAGCCCTACAATTTTTTTCTACGTCTGTGTATTTTGGTTTTAAACTACGAAAAGCCCTTTTATTACCGGGGCCTTTCACCAGAAGTCGTTTCTTCGTACGCAAGTCTCGAATGCAGTTTTCATCTACGTCAAATTTTCTTCCTACCGCCCGATTTCCAATTTTTTCAGCCTCTTCTATAACGCGCAGTTTTTCATTTACCGTAAAAGATGGTAGACGCTGTCCTTTTGTACTCATTTAAATGCCGTAATTAAAATAAATCACCGTATTAAACTTTACAACATAAACTAAACAGATAAAACGCACATAACCACATATACAAACAGTACAACGACTATGGCGAATAGACAAGACGACGATGGGTAACTGATACTGTAACTGTAGCGTCATTAGAACCGGATGCAGCCTGAACAGAGTGAATCGGTTTTATAAAAATACCGTAACTTCGTTCCTATCGATAATATGAACAGGATGTTAATAATTAAGGATGTATTCTGTATAAGCGGCATCCGGTATTGATAAACGAAAGGCTAATGTAACAATATTTATGCGATTTAATTTAGGTACTTGTAAGAAAGCCCCGCACCCTTATTTTTTCTCTCAGATTCCAAGAAAAAAAGTGCGGGGGGGTACTCGAATAAATACGGTATATACTTACTAAAGAATTGTTTAAATGGACAAATTTCTTACTCGATAAAATTTAATTTACTCCATTTACAGGTTTATTTATCGTTTGTTCTTTTAATTTCATTTCTTTTTGATACCCGTTATTTTTCTGCTATATGAAAAAATATTGTTTAACTCTTTTTGACGTGAAACGTCTTTAAAATCACACCGAAACATACGGGTACCAGAGCAGAAATTTGTAGCGTAACGAAAAGGACTATATCGTCCTGCCTTAATAACTCCCTAACTATTAGTCTCAAGCGGTGTCATTTTATAATTTACACGGTCAGCTCGCCGATACAGCTTTGAGTTTGTATCACTGGCTGCCACCGGATTGGCGGGGAGGGGGCACAGCGCAGATCGGGTAAAACCGGCGCTTTTGCTCATTTTCATTCAGTGTAGGTCACGACTTAGACGTAATCGCGAGGTGTTTCGTGTATTTGCGTTTACAATCGGTGGAGATACATCGATTTAAGTAATAATAAGTGTATTTTAAACAATATTTACGCGTAAAAAATTAAATTAAACTCTAACAAAGTATGAAGATTCAATATGTCAGCCTCAGCCCGCGCAAAACTCAGCCGGAAATATAAATTACGCATATCGTTGGAAAAGGGGAGGTTATGGGCCACGTACAGGTACCCAGATGTCCGATCCCGAGCGAGCGAGAGTGTTTCGGAAGCGTCGCAAAACTGCACGGCGCGCTCGGCAAATTACGCCGACGGCGCGAGAATCTGTACCATCGCTTATTATGCCTTATTTCTCTTATTTCTCATATCACAGACCGATGTTGAACAAAATTGACGTCGAATATTAATCGAAATAAATATCGTGTACCATTTATTGTCTGTTTTACGTTAAAATTAAATTTAGTACGCGATCAACGTTTTGTTTTTATTTCGATCCGATACACTAAAAGTTACTTGCCGATGAACAGACCGACCAATTTATCTGTAAAGTCGGCCAAATGAAGGAACTAAAATTCTCCTTCGGAGACTTTCAGTTTTGTTTAAAAAAAATATGACTGCGGCTCTCCCATTTAACTCTAGCTCGAAGGAACTTCATTCAAGGTCTATAACGTTTCACGTTAACGTTATAGACGGCTGTGCGTCCCGATACAGTCTCACACGACTTTTTATATGCCGATTTCTTTAACGGTAATTTTCATAGTCCATCTATCGTGAATCTAAAAGCCGCTAATTTATTCTCCATCGGGCGATTCGAATCGTAAGCTACGATGTTATCTGTGTAAGTTTCGTTTCTATAAATTTCAAATTCTAGATTATTAATATTTGTTTTATATTTTTAGATCTTATATCGTATTATACTAGTTATAAAAACGGCTATAAATACAAATAATATACTGAAAAAGATTTTTAATAGTAACACGGAAGAATATATATATATATATATATATATATATATATATATATATATAACAGTAATGGTATATACATAATAAAATGCAAATGCGATGCGACATATACTGAACAAACAGGAAAAAGATTGAAATTAATATATGACGAACACGTGAGATATTTTAAAAATTAAAAAACGATTCCAATTATACAACGCGTTTAGTAGAAAAAGGACATAGAAGAATCGATAAAACTAATTCTCAAAAGCGTTAAACCAAGAACATCGATCGTTTAAGAGAATTTAGAAATCTTTAAATTAAAAGTAACAACTAAACGAAAAGACGGATGTCCTTTTTAACAACCTTAATTTATTGAAAAGAGGAAATAGATAAATATAATTAAAACCGTTAATAACAAATAAACAAGAAGAAGGCCAGATGACCTCAAATAAAGGGAGGGACGTTGACTATACGCTATATAACGATTAACAGAATTTTAAAACTATTAATGCAGTAAGTTTTGATAATGAAGTTATTCCAAAACGCGTCGACATATATTAAAGAAAGGTAAACGGTACTCAAAATAGTAATATAGTGATCTTAGCGGAAAATATAGCGCTAACTTTTATCTTAATAACAACAATAAAATAATTAATTAATAAAAATGCATAATTATTATTACACGTCGTGACAAGCACTAATAAAAAAAATTTAGGTTTAAAAAATGCGAATTAACCGCTAAACCCGCCCGGTGGGCTGAGCAAACGTAAATTATGTTTGGCTTAAATTTAATACTTCCTTGTACGAAGTAAAGTAAGTATGGCGAAAAATGTCGGTTTTCAGATATCAACGGAAATATCCATTTTTATCATCCTTTAATCTATTTTGACTAGTTTCGGCGTGACGTCTGTACGTACGTCTAACTCGAAACCGATTAACCGTAAGATATTGAAATTTTGGATTTAGGACTGTTGTAGCATCTAGTTGTGCACCTCCCCTTTTGATTTCAATCGACTGGACCAAAAACGTCCACAAAAACCAAAATCAAAGAATTTGGATTTGGACCGCAGTAATAAGTCCTCATTAAGAGATTTCAACGTTATATTATAAGCGGTACTTATTTTTAACGGTTCCGGAATTAGAGCCGAATAAAATTTTAATTAATGAAACATTTGGATCTTACAAAGGGAAGGCGCATCGGTTCGAATCCAACTTCATCTCCTTTTTAACTTTTTTTTTTTTTTTATTTAAATATATTAACATGTACAGTAATATGTTATTAACTAACATGTACAGAAACCAAACAGCAACAGTAGCAATTGAAGAACATAAGAAAGAAGCCATAATAAGAAAGGGAGTCCGACAAGGATGTTCTCTATCTCCGTTACTTTTTAATCTTTACATGGAACTAGCAGTTAATGAGGTTAAAGAACAATTTAGATTCGGAGTAACAGTACAAGGTGAAAAGATAAAGATGCTACGATTTGCTGATGATATAGTAATTCTAGCCGAGAATAAAAAGGATTTAGAAGAAACAATGAACGGCATAGATGAAGTCCTACGCAAGAACTATCGCATGAAAATAAACAAGAACAAAACAAAAGTAATGAAATGTAGTAGAAATAACAAAGATGGACCACTGAATGTGAAAATAGGAGGAGAAAAGATTATGGAGGTAGAAGAATTTTGTTATTTGGGAAGTAGAATTACTAAAGATGGACGAAGCAGGAGCGATATAAAATGCCGAATAGCACAAGCTAAACGAGCCTTCAGTAAGAAATATAAGTTGTTTACATCAAAAATTAATTTAAATGTCAGGAAAAGATTTTTGAAAGTGTATGTTTGGAGTGTCGCTTTATATGGAAGTGAAACTTGGACGATCGGAGTATCTGAGAAGAAAAGATTAGAAGCTTTTGAAATGCGGTGCTATAGGAGAATGTTAAAAATCAGATGGGTGGATAAAGTGACAAATGAAGAGGTATTGCGGCGAATAGATGAAGAAAGAAGCATTTGGAAAAATATAGTTAAAAGAAGAGACAGACTTATAGGCCACATACTAAGGCATCCTGGAATAGTCGCTTTAATATTGGAAGGACAGGTAGAAGGGAAAAATTGTGTAGGCAGGCCACGTTTGGAATATGTAAAACAAATTGTTAGGGATGTAGGATGTAGAGGGTATACTGAAATGAAACGACTAGCACTAGATAGGGAATCTTGGAGAGCTGCATCAAACCAGTCAAATGACTGAAGACAAAAAAAAAAAAAATATATTAATTTATTAATAAGATTGAAAAAACTTATTACGATAAATAATAACAATAAAAAAATATGGGAAAAAATCAGAAGTTATTTGGGAAATAAAATTTTACGTATTAATTTAAAAATGTGTATAAGTAATTTAATAGGCGTACAAGAAAGTCATGTGTTCACATCAGATTTTTTATTAGGGTTTCTCGTAATCTATTTATTTACGTACAGATTTTTTTTTTTTTAATTTTTAGTATCGTTTTGATCCCACCGGAGCTTATCTGTTTTTGTTGACGTATACCGGCTTAGGTCGGAATAAATAAATATTTTCGATTTTTCAACGATATATTGGTACGTGTTGACATTTCCCGGAGAACGTCCACAATTTGCCAGATATCGGTCTTTCACGGTGACGCATACGTTATATTTGACATAACCCCAAAAATAACCTAAAGGAGACAGATCTGTAGACCTGGTCCAAATTTTAACTGAAGACTTTAGGAATGAAGATATTTAACAAAATTTTTAATTATATATAGCTCTCCACTTGTTTCTATCTCCTAGTATCCCTCGATTTAAAAACATGAACCGTTTTTATACTTAATTATCATCCTTTTTCTTTTTTCTGGTTAGCCTCCGGTAACTACCGTTTAGATAATTCTTCAGAGGATGATATGTATGAGTGTAAAGGAAGTGTAGTCTTATACATTCTCAGTTCGACCGTTCCTGAGATGTGTGGTTAATTGAAACCCGACCACCAAAGAACACCGGTATCCACGATCTAGTATTCAAATCCGTGTAAAAATAACTGGATTTACTAGGATTTGAACGCTGTAACTCTCGACTTCCAAATCAGCTGATTTGGGAAGACGCGTTAACCACTAGACCGATCCGGTGGGTTTAATTATCATCCTAAATAACGATACTATTTTTACACCAAACAATATAACTATACGGACATTTAAAAATTAAACTAGGAAATGCGAAATAATGTACCTACATTTTGAAGTAAATTATTAAGTTTCAAACTAATCGGCAAAGATATAACATTGCTATTGTAATTATGTAATGTTAATGGCGTAAAATAATTAAATATAAAATGAAATCTATTAATTTTCATTACGCGTTTTCATTTGACGATGAAAAAATATAATTGACTACATTTTGTCGTCGATGTCTATCTTTTTACTAGTTGGAGGGTTTTAAATAACATGTAAATCAATACCGGATAAAAAAAGACAAATAAAAATGATTTGTTATTAAAATTTTAAACAATTATTTTTTCAATAGACTTTTCTGTTCCACACATATGTTAAAATTGTGCAATTTGAACATTCCTCAAATAGCACATTTTAATAGGTTAATATTAAACCGGTGGGTAATATTTAGGAAAAAGGGTAAGTTACGTCAGACTTCAAAAAGAGTGTTGTAGTCACGATACCGAAGAAAGGAGGAGCAGATAAATGTGAAGAACACAGAACAATTAGCTTAACTAGCCGCGCATCAAAAATCTTAACTAGAATTCTGTACAGAAGAATTCAGAAGAGAATTGAAGAAGTGTTAGGAGAAGATCAATTTGGTTTCAGAAAAAGTATAGGGACAAGGGAAGCGATTTTAGGCCTCAGATTAATAGTAGAAGGAAGATTAAAGAAAAACAAACCGACATACTTGGAAAATATAGTTAAAAGAAGAGATAGACTTATAGGCCACATTAAGGCTTGCTGGAATAGTCGTTTTAAAATTGGAGGGAAAGGTAGATGGGAAAAATTGTGCAGGCAGGCGACGTTTGGAATATGTAAAAGAAATTGAAACGACTGGCAATAAATAGAGAATCTTGGAGAGCTGCATCGAACCAGTCAAATGACTAAAGACAAAAAAAAATATTAAAAGTAAAAATATAAAATAATAAATAAAGTATAAAATATTAAAAGTAAAATCGGTTTCATATATTAAATTGAGGGATATTAGAGGGAATACAGAAGTGCGGATCTATATAAAATTTAAATTATACCACTCCTCCGGTCACATGTCGGAGTAATAGTGCGTCTCAGCCATTTATTCGGAGGTCCCGGGTTTGAATCCCGGCCAGATAGTCTACAAAATTTCCGTTTTATATTCCCACGCAGAAGTTTCTACCTTATATGGTGAATTAATCATAAAAAATCTGATGCGGACACTACATGACTTCCTTGTTCGCCTATTAAATTACATATACACAGTTTTTTAAATGAAAAGTACGTAAAATTTTATTTCATTAATAACTTTTGAAAGGATTTAATTTTTTTTTATTTTATTGTTATTACTGAATTATTATTTATCGTAATTTTTTTTTACAATCAGATGTTAATAATTATTAACAAATCAATTTAGAAAAAATGATTAAAAAAAGGAGACGAGATACATTCGTACGTACAGACGTCACGCCGAAACTAGTCAAAATGAATATTTCCGTTGAAATATGAAAACCGAAATTTGTTCTGATCGTTATACTTCCTTTACTTCGTACAAGGAGTAAAAATTAGGACACCTATGTGTCACGATAAAAAATGATTCTGATCAAACTACTTTAATTTTGCAACCGACAGGTCTAAAAAGGCGAATAAATAAAAAATTAAAGCTTGAATAATCTTCTTGACCGTATACTTCAGATTTAAAAAATAATCAAATTAAAAAAAGATCGGCGAGAAAAAACATTTAAAAAAATTTTAAAGTATTTCTCCGTGTTTGATCGAGCCCATAGCGGAAATAAAGTTTATCAGCGACTGCAACAACCCACCGGGTTGGTCTAGCGGTGAACGCGTCTTCCCAAATCAGCTGATTTGGAAATCGAGAGTTCTAGCGTTCAAATCCTACTAAAGTAAGTTATTTTTACACGGATTTGGATACCGGTGTTCTTTGGTGGTCGGGTTTCAATTAACACATCTCAGGAACGGTCGAACTGAGACTGTAAAAGACTACATACACTTCATGTACACACTCATACATATCATCCTCTGAAGTATTATCTGAAAAGTAGTTACCGGAGGCTAAACAGGAAAAAGAACGAAGTGAACTGCAATAAAATAGTTTAAATCTGAAAATTTTACATTTAATTTCTTTTTTCCGATTTTGCTAAACGGAAATGTTCCATTTTAAAGGTAAAAGGCCACTTTTGTCTTTAACGCTGCATATCTCCCTATCTAAGCAACGTAGCGATAAAATAAATAAAAAAAAGGGTTTTCATCTAGACGATTTAGCTTTAATGATAAATTGTGAAGTCTTTAATGTAGCGTCACAGTTTGTGGCTTTCCTTCATTTTGTGTCGAGGCATTGAAATCTATTGAAAGACTGTGACCGGACCGAGTATCATCCGCTCTCAGCTTAACCTAAGATATGCAATGTTTAAAAATAATAATTGCAATTGCCGTTTAGAAAAAAAGCATCTTAAAAACAGTAATTGTAATTATTGTTTTTAACAGATGGTAAATTTAAAAATTTTAGGAGGCTCTCTAGTAACACGGGAACGGCCAGCAAAGAGGTTCCTGACCGTCTTGTTATATTTTTTTATGTGCGATAACACTTGCATCCTAGTAATATATTTATATAGCTTCGTTTCCTTCCCGTAAAGATTTTATTACAATCTATTTTTTTTTATTTTAATGGATTTATTTTTAATAAGTTAAATAAGAATCTTTCTTTTTTTAAAATTATTTTACAAAACAGATAAACTTTATCGTAATATTTAAAAAAAAAATAATAATAAATATTAAGGGAGATTAATTATTATTTTAAATAAAATGTAATAAATATAAAATAATCGACAAATCTTGATTTAATTTAATTATATCGAACGTCTACATAAGAAATGTCTTTATAAGAAAACGTCTATATTAACGTGTTACTCGCACAGCAATACTCATACGTACGCACACACACATGTACACATGTTTACGGTTGTATTTGAATTGTACAACGCTTGACCAGTACTGTCTGACGGTAGCCAATCAGAGCGAATGAAGCCACCTGCGTTTGGAAGGAAACCCCCGTCACTCCCTTCGCATTAGTTAGACTGACAGATGTTTTTAATAGATGCGTCATCCCAAAAAAATTAAATAAAAAAAGATTTACCTCTAAAATTCCTCTTAGCAAAAGTCCTCTGTCAACGTATAAACTATACAATTTTATAAATTATGTTACGGTATTATTTTATCATTAACTCTTGAATTATTTATTTTTCATTTATTTTTTTTTTTTTATTTATTATTAAAGCATTTGTTACTATAAGAAATTTATTTTATTACATTTATTTATCATCAAATAATTCGCTTTAATCAACTGATTTTTTTTTTTTAAATCTAGCACAAATGAAGTATTACAATAAATAAATATACCTTCAAAACTAGAATGATCTAATATATCGGTGATACAGATGGGGTTGATGAAGCTTTCTATTATTTAATCAAATCTAATGTTCAATCTTGTGTAATGTCTTTATCAGTAATGCAAGATTTCGCACGCACGCACACACACACCGCGAGCAAATGAAATCTGTTACTCCATAATTACAATTTTTGCTTTTTAATTTTTATTAAAATACCAGTAGACCCGGCAATGCTTCGCTATTGCTATATATATATATATATATATGTATATATATATATATATATATATATATATATATAGAGAGAGAGAGAGAGAGAGAGAGAGAGAGAATTTGATACACAATTGAAAATTTGATAAAAAAATTAAAAATCTGAACTTCACAAATTTTACCTTTCACTTATTCTCCTTCCCCTTTTCCCTTTCCAACTTCTCCCTTTCGCTCTTCTCCATCATCGCTCACCCAGTTTCCTTTTTAGCCTTTCCCGTTTTCCCCTTTTCTCTTTCCACCTTTTCCCCGTTTTCCCGCGCGTAAATCGGTCCATTAGTTTTTTTATCTTTAGCGGACACACATACGAACATGCGTTTTATATATATATAAAATAAAAAAGTCTATTTGAATATTTGTTTGTTTCGTAAATATGTCGACACCGGCCCCAACTAGCGGGTACAGTTTTTGCAAAAATATTTATTTTCACGTAACTAATATTCATATTCTGAATACGAACCAAATCGGTCCATAAATATAATTTTTCTAAATATCTCAACCCCGGCGCCAACTAGCGGGACCATTTTTTGCGGAGATAATTCTTTCCATTTAAGTAACACGTATTCTGAATACGAGGCAAATCGGACCATAAATACAATTTTTCAAAATATCTCGACCAAAGCGCTACCTAGCGGGTCCAAACTAATTCAGAAACCTTCCCTGGCATGCGTCCAACCGTTCCCTAAATTTTCATGCTATCGGATTAACGGTTTAGAAAGGCTTAAGAGACACACAGACAGACAAACATTCATTTATATATATATATATATACTTAATAAACTTCTTATCAAATGTTACAACCCTCAGTATCGATGAACTGAAGGCGAACGTTCGACAGAAATCAATGCCCTTGACAACAATGTGCAAAACGTTGCTGTCAAAGTTCTTGCAACACCTGACGCAAATTCAGGTGAGACCTTCAGCGACCTCAATCAGCCCCTTAATAAATATCTCATTAGAATAGTTTTAATGTTAACTTCATTCTATTATGACAGATTTTTCGTTTGCTGCTACTTTACGTCGTATCAATTAAATAACAACCCTTGTGAAAATGAAAACGAGCTTGCTATTTATTCGATTTAAAAAGGCTATAAGTTAGATAAATAAAAGATAACGGTTAAAAGAGATATTTAAACTGAATTTTTGGATTGTTCTACGTACAGCTATGGAAAATAAAAATTATTAGTTTCGATTTACATTACAATATATTTAGTAAAAGATTAAGATTTTTTTTTTTGTTTGTGTATTAAAAAGCTTTCATCCTGAGAGAAAAAATTTCAACAAATTTATTTTTCTTATTTAAGGACAGATGGAAATACGTTTAATATTACAACTTGTTTTTATGTGTTTATATATCCATTTATCGGATATATTCTCGTAACTTGATCCGAAAAATGAAGTATTATTTTTAATGAAGTACTAATATTAAGAAAAAAAGGCTTTATAGTTTAACATGGAAACAAAAGTTAGTTTAAACGGTTTTGTCATCTACATACTAAAACTAAACTATTCTTTTTTTTTTCAGTTTATATATTCAGAAGCCGATTTTTTCTAAATGATTTATCGGTATTCTATTTTTTAAATCGTACATAAGTAGATATAATATAAGTATTTTTATAAAAGAATAATTTGTTTTTAAAGGTATAAACGTTATAGCTGCAGAAAAAGAAGTCGCATCTGGACTTGAATTTCTGAAGCAAGCCCTGGAAAAGCTTTGTGTAATCTTTGCCGTATATCAATACCTTATGCCGGTGCGACGACTAGTAATCTATCTCGTCATATTAAAGTTAAACGCCCGGGAATTGATATTTCAAGACAAAAAAATCCTTGTCCTGATTATCGTATTTCAGAAACGCATTACGATTTAAATCTTACGTCTATTGCGATTTATTTTTTAAGAAAATATTCATAAATAATGAATATAATTTCCTTATGACTTTTTTTTTAAATATAAAAACTTAATAATACGGCTCAAATTTTGCGTGTCTGGATTTTTGAAAATCTTTGTGTTTTATGACCAGCGGCGGCTCGCGTATAGGCACTGTGGACTGCAGCATTACCTGTTTTCGCTTAATATTATCGATAACATTTAATATAACGAGTCCTTTTTTTCTTTATACTTGTACAATATATAATAATCCTTAAGCTTAATGTCAGTAGCCATCCCCCAGTTTATGAAAAAGATACGAAAATCTTTGTACGGAATTGTGCGCTTCACAGTTCCAGCGGCGTTGTGTTTAGCTGTTGTGCGCATGCGCACATAGGAAACTGCCAGGAAGAAAAAGCACTGTCGCTCCCGCAGAGCCCACCCTGGCGTGCCGGCGGAAGATAGTTTTTTTTACGCCACGTGTTTACGGAAACTTCCTTTTTCGTTCGCTTCTCTAATTCGATCATCTGCAAAAGGAATGCGAAAGTGTTTATTTGTCTTTTCAGTAGCGATCAGAAGACTGCGGAAAGCAAGGACTCTTTGATCGCCAAATCAAGGTAAATTACCTAAAGAGAAGGTAATTAGTAAAAACTAATAACGTATTTGTTTCTGCGTACATAGAAATTGAAATTAACCGCCGTTGGAGTATAGTGTTTTAAGCGGACATTTTATCGCCTAATATTACTAAAAAATATTATCTGTTGACATTTTATTATTTATTCGATTAAACCGAATAGGCCTTTTAAGCGTAATATGCTTAGAAACGGTGTACCGTATTCTTGAATGTAATAAAGTGTAGAATTAGATTATTATCCTGCTTTCTGCTATCGATTCATTCTTGTTTTCGGTTCTTTTATTTTACAGAAAACCGCGGCCTTGAAAAGGCTAAGAAAATCAACCTAGTTAATATTAGCTACGAACCGCTACTGTTCGTGTCTGTTTCTAAGCAGACGACACGATTTCAGCGATGAAGAATTCCAGAAACCGGGTATCTCTCGATCGGATGGACCGATTTGGATGAAATCGGCCCGATGATTTTTTGTACCTGACGGCGATTAATTTGTCACGATAGGTGTAGGAGGCAAGGAGATGTGGACTTTAAGGTCCTGTATCTCAAAATTTTATTCAAAGGGCAGAAATGTTTCCTAGCGAACATATTTTCCGGTATTATTCAATTCCCTATAAAGGGATAAAAATATCCTTTTTTCGGTTTCTCGCGCGGTTGGCGAAAGGACCTGTTGGTCTGCCTAAATTATATTTGAACTTTATTTCGACGAAATAGACTTTTCCGTAATCGGTCTAGAAATGTTAATAGCTGAAATTACTTAATTTTTCATATTTACTTATAATTCTAACTTAAATATTTGTTAAACTGTTTACGCCGTATCAAAACAGTACATACTGAGAATATTATTAAGCGACGTCAGGAACTGGGCGGAGCGAAAGCACGGGAACACAGGCTACGAATTTACCCGGCTCCTGTCTGGACATAGATGTTTTCGGGAGTCGTCGCTCCTCGATCACCCCCTGGGGACGCCTTCCGGTCATACGGATTCGGATAGTAGAGTGCCTGTGTGATCATGCAGGGACTGTACATATCATATGGCTTAGATCCGGACCCTGCACGATAGGGGGGCAGGCTTTTTTAGCGGGTGAGAACCCCGCACTGCCATTAGTGCTGGCCTGACGGCGGCTGGCAGAGCTTTTTCCTCCCCCTATGGAAAGAGAAAAAAAAATTAATATTATTAAAAATACTGGTATCAACATTTTATTTTTATTAAATTTCAACTCGACCCGTATTCAATTTTCCCATTTTTGACAGCTGTTTTTAAACGCTGTACAGAGAAGTGAATACAGTATAAAAAATTAATGAAACTTATAGTAAAATCCAATATAAGTTACATAAATTAGCGAGCGATTTAAATAAATAAACCTCGAAAATGAGAAAACTATTTCACAAGAACAAAATATTTTTTTTACATTTAGTAAATATAAAAAGCATACAAATGCTGCATAATGAGTATGTACAACTTTATCCCGGTTTCAAAATCGCCACAATAAACACTTAAATTACTTATATACGCTATTACTATCTCGTATCAGACATATATATATATATATATATATATATATATATATATATATATATATAGGTTATCCACGTTAAAAATGTACATTTATTTCTACTGTGGAATTTTTAATCCCCATAATAATACTAGAAAGGCAACAACGACATTTTTAAGAAATTATACGCATAATAACTTTTAAGATACGAGTAATACATAATTTCTTATTTTTTACCGTATTTTACGATAATTTATTCGGTTAACGTAGTTTCTCAAAATTTTTGGAACTCTGCTTCAGATCGTGCTTAAAATACAATTAACGTTTCGTTAATTATTCCGTTATATTTAATAAACGGATGTAGAAAGTTTAAACATTTTAAAAGATTTATTACGTTTTTTAACGGGATTTAAAAAACATTCAGTAGAATAAATCCATAATGCATTAGTAGATCGATTAACTCATCGTAATCAGGAAAAGGAAAGGTGGATATCGTTTTGATAATAACCGTAAATTAAAAGAAGTAGTCCATCTTTGAGTTAATGGAGTTTTTATTTCTGTAAACTACAGGTACGTAAAACTGATAGGCGACGGTCGTAAACGTATCAAACAAATATCACACCTTTATAAAACAATGCAAGCAAAACCGACATCAAAATCCGTTCAGCACGCAACACCCGGTCGGTTTACCGAAAACGATTTGGATGGATTTCAATTAAACAACAGATTTTTCTTTGAAATTACGAACGGTAACGACGTATTCCTTATAAAATTATGATCATTTCCGTCTTCATTTTCTCAATTTATCCACCATCGTGTCATATTAGTACCGTTTTCATCGGTTTCTTAACGTCTGCGAGTAAACTGTAATTTTATTTGCAATTATTTCTAAATTCGGAAAATAAAATTAGGTTAGAATTACGAACAAAATTAATATGATAGCTGCCGTAATTACAATGAAGTTAAAGTTAAAATAGAAAGCAATTGTAATGTTTTCAAGCCGTAAATTTTAACGATAAATATTGTTCGAGCTGGTTGTAAGTAATAGTTTAGATGAAGAATTAGATATTATTTGTAAATTACCCGTCAAGATTGCGATTATTATTTTAAGATAGGTAAATCGGATTCATATTTTAAGTTTTTATTTTTATTTTTGCGTAATAAAATAAATGTTATATCCGTTGAAATGTCATTTTTAAAACTATCCTTCTGGTTTTTTTTTTTTTTTTTTTTTAGAACGCTGGATGGGAAACACTGTTGAGTTAAGTAAAAATCTTGGAGGTAGCAGTACATCGTATCTCGTTAAATTTATTATTTTTATTTATGTTTTTTTAGTAAATTAACCGGAGGCAGGTGCAATTTTTTTTTTTACCTTTCTTCACCCCTTTTGAAAAATCTAAGTCGGTTGTTATTTATTCGCGTGAAAATTACACACATCAGAGATAAAATAGATTTACTGCTGAAAGAAAAATCTGAAAAATTATAAATACGGATTCTATTATTTATTATAAAAAAATGTTACGCGCTTTTTAAGTATGTTAATATTTTCCGTTCGAAAATACATTTTTTTAAATAATAATAAACGTCCTTCTGGTAGCGAGTGATCTTTATTTTAATATTCCACGTTACATTACACAATTAACGATTACCAAAATTAAATGCGTTAACAAAATTCTAATAGATATTTCACTAGTAATAATTTTTTTTTCTTTTTAACAGGTGACAAATTAATTTTATCTAAATCGAATGTTTTTAAATTCATATAAAATTCTGTGCGTCGAGTCTTATCAAAACTTAGTTCATTATCGTTTTGGATGCCCGTGACTTTCATCGCATACTGTGGGTTATTTGTTTATATAATTTTACCGTTATTAAGATGGATAAGATATATTCCTTAAAGTGTTTTAGTTATTTTTTACTTATAGTTTACAACTTTTATTTTTACGTAAAAGGAAGTATTGTAATCGCGAATAATTTCAGTTTTCAGATTTCAACGGAAATATCCATTTTCACTTGTTTTTGCGTGACGTCTGTACATATGTATGTGCGTACGTAATTACCTCGCGTAGCTCAAAAACGATTGGCCGTAGAATGTTGGAATTTTGGATTTAAAACAGTTGTAACACATCTAGTTGTGCACCTCCCCTTTTGATTACAATCAGATGAACCAAAAGCGTCCAAAAAGCCAAAATTTAAAAAAATTAGATTTTGAACTTTTTCTTAACTGAAGTAATAAGCTCTGATCGAGAGGTTTTCTGCGATATATCGTAAGCGGTACTTGTTTTCATCGGTTCCAGAGTTATAGCCCCCAATAAAATTTTAATTAATGAAAGAAAGCGACCCCACGCACTCGTGGGTAAGACTACCTTTGCGGGCCCAGTTAAGAGTTAAATTAAAAACTTGATTATATATTTAATAATCTTTACATCACACGAATTTATTTTATTTGTTTTTCCGATTAATATTAGCATTTAAATTACGGGTTCGTTTATTGACTTCATGTAGTTTTTAACTCTTTAAGTAATTAACCGTTTAAAACAATATCTTTTTCACGTGTAAAGAAGGATATATTTTAGGTAAGAGGGCCGTATAAAAACCACGTGTTTTCGCGTCCCTCAGTTTTCTGTTTTTTATTAAATATTTATTAATTAAATATTTACTCGATTAGTATTAGGGTATAGAGTATATTTTTGTGAACATTTTCAAGTGATTTGATCACGATTCTGTGATTTATTGTAGAATTTTACGGTTTTTAATTTTAATATTTATTTTGCTCGTAGACATTTATGTTTGGATGGTTCTTCGCCTTTGAGTGTGCGTGTGTGTGCTGCCAGGCCAGCTGCGCTTCCCTTCTCTGTTGCTATTGGTGCAGAGGGGACACGTGATGCGCCATGCTGCTCTGCGCATCTCAGCTATTGCTATGTAGTGAGTGCACAAGGTAAAGATAGATTTCATAAAAATAAAAAACATAGACTTTAACGTAATATCTTTTAGAATTACTACTATTCCAGGAAAACGCTTGCATATGCTAAATACTAACTCCTCCTTCCCCAAAAATAACCGGGAGCTGCTGATTACAATACAATACATAAATACGAGCCTTATAAAAATTTAATTCGCTAACGTCTAAAAATCTGGATTCCTGCAACTCTTTCTTGCGTAAAGTAGTGGGTTATTTCTATATAAAATTTTACTATTATTGGGGTCGATGAGATACGTTCCTATTTTCGTCTTTTCGTTATCGTTTCCTAATGTTCTGAGAGGATCTGATCGGGTAGCGGTTACGAAAGATAAAAGAAAAACATAATAAATCGCATAAACGCTATTTAAAGTTTGTTAAATTTATAATTATATACCAGAATCGCAAGAAGAGTTTACGCGTCAACTATAATAAAGGAAAACAATACGGTAAATAACATTTACGCTACAAGAACAGAAGACTAAACAGAAAATATTACACTCTGCATCGAATACACATTACATTAGCAAATACAAAAATAATAAAATCTAATTTTACCTTTTTTTTTATTAAATTCCGGCAATCCAGAAACAGCCGCGAACCGTAAGTAAGAATTAAATAAAATATTTATATAAGGTAAATCTTGTAAAGAGCTTAGCGCGGTGATTTATCGATAACAAAAGATTTACACTGCACAACCAAAGTTTACGTACTCGCCTCGCGAAAAGAAATGCTCGATAGATTGGTAACATCGTCCTCCCCACCCATTATTAATAATAGTCTTGCGTGTGTAATTCGTTGGTAAGTTGTTTATTACAACGTTCACATTTGTTGACAAATTCTAGCCGGTATTGCGAAATTGACAAAACTGCTGGCGACGTGTGTCCTTGACCACAAAATCTAATAATTTTTATTTTTTCCTTTTGCGGCACACTTGACAAAAAATACTGCATCTCTGTTATATCCGTTTAATTAAATTTTAATTAACATCTAAAGAAACATATTTACTATTCTTACTTGTGTATCGCTAGATTAAATAATAAAATCTTCACAATTTATTTCTCGATCGATATTATTTCAAATGAACATAAATATTTCCATTACTTTTTGTTAGCACTATATAGGGAATCTTGGAGAGCTGCATCAAACCAGTCAAATGACTGAAGACAAAAAAAACTTTTCCTAATTCTAATTTTTGTTGATACTATTCCAGTCGCATAAAATATCAGTTACATATTATTCATACAGTCAATTATTCTACTCTGTTTTTCTAAATAAGATACATCCCATATATCGTTTATTTTTTGAATTTTTAGTACTCAAAATCGTATTTTGAAATTTTTAAAATTAACTGAGATTACTAATTTTCCCTACTCCAATCCTAATAGCCTAGTCAAAGTTACACACCCGAGCTCAACACTATATCGAACAAAAAGGAAAAGAAAAATATAAGCGGATTTTTCCAACACTTTTAACCAAGCAGCGGCTTGGTTTGACAGTGGCAGAAACACGTTTGACATTCGTGTATCCTGACGCGGTGAAGGACAGTATCTTAAATCGATTTTATTCTCGAGTAGTTTTAATTTCTATGGAGTTTTTCTGTCCAGTCGTATCGATTCTTTTTTCTACAATCGATGAACGATTTACCACACAAGCTTACAAAGACGTTATTACGAACGAATGTGAAAGTGGAAATTTTTAACGTAAGCAAAATGTTACACCTGACCGGTATTCGAATCCGGGACGTCCGGATGAAATGCCGAGACGCTACCACAAAGCCACGGTGATCAGAAGAGTTGTACGCTTAATTTATTATATCGGTATATTTTTTTAAACCTTTGTTCGATTTCTAAACGGATTTTTAATTTATTTTTTTAATATTAATCTATTTTCTTTTTTAAATAAACCTTTATTTCGCTAATTAATTTTTTATAATAAATCAAAGTATTTATATATAAAATTAATTTTAAATTACGTTTAACGCTTTTAGCAGGTAGTTTTAAATAGACATTGAGTATATCTGTGAGGGCGCGCGCACGTGTGTATTTGATAATAAAACCGTTAACTATACCTTAATCTATATTATATAAATTAGCGTCCTGTAATCATACACCGAAGATCTCCAATTGTACGCGGAGATTGACGATATGTATAACAACTCGGTCGACCATCTGTCCGCTTACTGTTACGGGCAATAAGGTGTACGTATACGTTTCGTTAATGTGTGTTATTTATTTATACAAAAGAATCATCTTTATTTTAACATTTTGGTATGTTTTTTTTTACACATAAGGATATTAATTTAAAAAAATTCAATACGCATATATTTCATTTTTAAGTAATCATACATGCTTTTTAATGATATGGTTAATACAGAATATAATGTATTACGTTATAAAAAATAGTATTGAATAACTTGTTTCAAACCTGGGTTTGTGTGTGTGTGTCCTAATCCTTTATAATAATCAAATTATAGTTGATTTTTGTGTGAGTTTGCGTGCGCGCGCACATCTGTGTATGTATTTAATTTATTCTTAAAACTGATTGTTAAACGAATGGATTTCGACTTTTTTTTCATAAATCAAGCATACCTTAAAACACTAATTATGATATATTTTTCAGTCAACCGGTTGTAAATTATTTTTTTTTTTTTGTCTTCAGTCATTTGACTGGTTTGATGCAGCTCTCCGAGATTCCCTATCTAGTGCTAGTCGTTTCATTTCAGTATACACTCTACATCCTACATCCCTAACAATTTGTTTTACATATTCCAAACGTGGCCTGCCTACACAATTTTTCCCTTCTACCTGTCCTTCCAAAATTAAAGCGACTATTCCAGGATGCCTTAGTATGTGGCCTATAAGTCTCTCTCTTCTTTTAACTATATCTTTCCAAATGCTTCTTTCTTCATCTATTTGCCGCAATACCTCCTCATTTGTCACTTTATCTACCCATCTGATTTTTAACATTCTCCTATAGCACCGCATTTCAAAAGCTTCTAATCTTTTCTTCTCAGATACTCCGATCGTCCAAGTTTCACTTCCATATAAAGCGACACTCCAAACATACACTTTCAAAAATGTTTTCCTGACATTTAAATTAATTTTTGATGTAAACAACTTATATTTCTTACTGAAGGCTCGTTTCGCTTGTGCTATTCGGCATTTTATATCGCTCCTGCTTCGTCCATCTTTAGTAATTCTACTTCCCCAATAACAAAATTCTTCTACCTCCGTAATCTTTTCTCCTCCTATTTTCACATTCAGTGGTCCATCTTTGTTATTTCTACTACATTTCATTACTTTTGTTGTGTCTATGCCGTTCATTGTTTCTTCTAAATCCTTTTTACTCTCGGCTATAATTACTATATCATCAGCAAATCGTAGCATCTTTATCTTTTCACCTTGTACTGTTACTCCGAATCTAAATTGTTCTTTAACATCATTAATTGCTAGTTTCCATGTAAAGATTAAAAAGTAACGGAGATAGGGAACATCCTTGTCGGACTCCCTTTCTTATTACGGCTTCTTTCTTATGTTCTTCAATTGTTACTGTTGCTGTTTGGTTCCTGTACATGTTAGCAATTGTTCTTCTATCTCTATATTTGAACCCTATTTTTTTTAAAATGCTGAACATTTTATTCCAGTCTACGTTATCGAATGCCTTTTCTAGGTCTATAAACGCCAAGTATGTCGGTTTGTTTTTCTTTAATCTTGCTTCTACTATTAATCTGAGGCCTAAAATTGCTTCCCTTGTCCCTATACTTTTCCTGAAACCAAATCGGTCTTCTCCTAACACTTCTTCCACTCTCCTCTCAATTCTTCTGTATAGAATTCTAGTTAAGATTTTTGATGCGTGACTAGTTAAACTAATTGTTCTGTATTCTTCACATTTATCTGCCCCTGCTTTCTTTGGTATCATTACTATAACACTTTTTTTTGAAGTCTGACTTTCTGTATCGCCTGGCTTTTTCCAAGCGTATATTCTTCTATTATGATTTTTAAATTGGGTGTTGGCAATTACTAAATTATACTTCGTGCAAAACTCTATAAGTCGGTCCCGTCTTTCATTCCTTTTGCCCAGCCCGTATTCACCCACTATATTTCCTTTTCTTATCAAACTTTGGAGGTACTGAATCGACTTAAAAAAAAAAAACATAAATCGTTTAAAATTTCGGTTTTTTACCGGTGGTGGGCGTGCGATTTTAAAAATGTTTTTTTGCAAATATTGTTATTTTTTAATCGTTAACAAATGCGCCTAAGTAAAATATGACCTTAATTAGGCGAAATCTTGAGACTGAGGGTGACCTTGCTTCACAGCCTCATCCCTTTGAACTTTTAAGTTCAAAATTTAACGGCATGCGCCTCATATGAAGAAGTAATCGGATCAAGTTTGGTCTAAATCGGTCCAGTAGTTCTGGAGGTATAAGGTGATTAATATGCCGACACCGAATACATGTTTATACGAACATGAATATCCGGAAAATTTCCATTCGGTTTTTTGGGTTCCTTAGGCGTCAAAACATTAAGATCCAGTGAAAACCGCATATGCCAAAATCCGACCGATTTCAATACTTTCTAGAGCTGTAGCGCTATCTAGACGGGAAAGTTAAAGGTAATTTAGTAACTCTTCTTTGCGTGTGTACTGTTAAAACATTGTGTGACGTATAATAAATCAACTATTGTAATTAAAAAGGTGCGCTTACAAATTTACTTATAGGAAAATCGCTCTATTTATGAAAAAGATGCAAAATTTAAATTTAACCGTCTCTGGTTCCTGCATATTTTATGTCCACATTTAACAAATTTGGCGATTATATAAGTTACGGTCTCGCCTCTGATTTTGATGAAATTTGGAATATAATTTACGTAAAAGAAATTTATTCGTTACTATTAAAATTATTCGTCGGAAACGCCTTCGATCGAGTTACATCTCTTGCAAGTTACGCAGCGCCCTTACCGAAATTTCGAAATATTAAAGTGTAATATATTTTATTTTGGGATTAAATAAATCGGTTTCCGTGAAATTAAATTCGCTTAAGGTTAAATTAATTTAGGTTTAGCGTACGATGTGGGTTTTGGTAAACGTACGATATACATTATTTGCGGAGTAAAACGCTTGGTTTAAATGAAATTTAATCGAGTGTAGTTAGGTTTAGATCGAGGATTATGTTCGGTTTACGAGTAAGTCGATTGAAATTGTTCGTAATTTATCTGATTAATTCGCGCTTCAGCATTTCTACTTCGACTCTAATCTAATCTATTCTTAACTAACTTTATACGAAACAAAATTTCAATCGGCGATTAATGTATGTTACCGTGAAAGATCGATATCTGCCAAATATGGATTTTCTCCGGTGAATATCGACGCGTACCAAATCCGTCGGTGAAATATCGAAATATTTGTTTATCGAGACCTTCTCCAGAATATGTGACAACACAGAGAAGTGCTGGGGGTAGAGGGTCCAAACGATAACAAGAAATTAAAAAAAAAAATACCCCGTACCGATGTTTACGGTAAATAGATTACGAGAAATTTTCGTAAAAAAGGAAGTTTAAATTTTAGCCGAATGTAACATACGTTTGCCAATCTGGTCTAATTAACGTTAAATTTACAAATTAAATATGTTATTCTCCAACATTGGAGGCGATTAATCAAATTCCCCGCATATATAAATAATTTAATCAAATTTTCAGAATTTTATAAATCGAAAGGTCCAGTCGCTATCAGTGTACCCTGAATGCGGTGAGCCAAATTAATCGCCTCCAGTATTGGAGAATAACATATATAATTTGCATATTCGATTTCAAATTCAAATTTATTCCGGTAATACTTTTACAAATATATACACGAAGTTCCATTCTCTGGAATAACTAAAGCGACAAAAAAGCTCCAGTTTTTTATCCTCCGGGACAACCTTTAGGTATTGCTTCGCAGGATAAGATGCCATGTCTGACCGGGATTCAATCCCGGGTCCGCCGGATGAAAGGCCGAGACGCTACTACTCGCGCCACAGAGCACCGCTTAAAAGCTCCATTTCGAAAGGTAATTCTAGGCTACTAAACGGTATTTGTATGGGTGTCTGTATATGCGTGTGTTCTGTTAGCGTAGCACCGGAATGTACCGATCGCTACCTGAATATCCTGATTCGTTAATACATGTCTAGTGGCGGTTAAGTGTATACTTTTTATATTATTATTTATCGATATACCTTATATACATCGATATATATTTTCCTACCTTTGGGGAATATTTAATACTTTTTAACCGCATCCGAATTTCGGTAAGAAATTCGTACATATCTTGAAATCGGTTGGTCCTAGCGCTCTGAAAGATATTAAATCTATTCGCTCCCGGTGGTATCCGTCGGATGATAATATTTTCAAGCGCCCCCGGGGCACCGTTTGGAAAATGGGGAGGGATGCGATGGGGTGCCACCGTAATATTTCGGCAACCGCTCGTCTGATTTTCACGATTCAAACGGCGTACGTATCAGCAGCAGGTTAAACGCTAACTGTTTAACTTATCGGGCACACTGTTTTGTTCGACCGGATCTTAGTTATCCGAAAATTAAATCGTTCAGCCCTATGTTTAGTTTACACTCATCCACCGTAAAACGTACCGATACGTTCTTTTTCTAAATACGCTCAAACCTTTCCGTTAGCGCAGCTGTAAAGTATAAACTTACGAACATGAAATGTAGAAAGTAAGGAATATATAAAAAAGACTTTTTAAAAACACTTTTATATTAAATACACTAAAAAGTAGAAAATGAAAAATACGGAAAAAATCTTTTTAAAGTACCACTATTAAATTAAACACACTAAACGTTAAAAATTAATTTTCGGACGGTATATGAGAACGGATTTGACAACAAGCTTTGATAATGATATGCAAGATTAAGTGAAAGTAATAGCTTCAAATTAAATGTTTGTTGTTTTTACCGATTTTTTGTTATGCGTGTTTGTACCTCACTCTTTAGGCCACGCGTAAGACAAAATTAAGAAAAACATCAAATTTTTAATTTTAAACTATGCGTTCAGTTTTCGGTCAAGGTCGCAGAAACAACGTTGTTTGAGAACCAACAGTTTAGTCGATGTCGCAATACGGCTAGAATAATTCAACAAACCCCGTTGTTATCAAAAACATACCGCGAATTACATCATCGACGTAACGCAATATTATTTATTACTATGTCAATACTGTTCAGAGTGGGGAGTGACGATGGAGCTCTCGGTGTGCAGACAGATTACTTATCGGTAAATCGTTTCGGGTGTGTTTCATAACACACAACACACATAACACACCGGTCAACTGCCTTCCTCATCTTCTTCATCCGACTTTTATATCTCGTAACACTTCTTTTATCCTTAAGCGCTTACCTTTTCTGTTAACCTGTACGTATCGCTTTTTCATCGGTCAACAATCAATGTTATCTTATTTTAAATTCATTATTATCTTAACCGCCACGGGTTTCTGTGGCACAACGGTAGCGTCTGCCTTTTATCTGGAGTTTCCAGATACAAGTCTTGGTCAGCAGTTTTCTCACGCTACAAAATTCATTACGTTCATCGTAGCGATTATCTTATATTATTAGGCCTGGACCTGTGCCTTTTTTTACCGATCAAATAAAAAATTATTTTTATATCGACTGGCTTTTTTTTTTGAAAAAAGTAATCTATAGAAAATGAAATTCAGTTACGATAACGTAGTCCACAGAACATAATTTTTTAAAGTAACAAAAAACGCTTAACCGGTATTGTGACTTTTTGTTTTTAAATGCGTTTTTGTTGTAAAATTACTCGTTTCAGTTAACAGTATAAATTTATCTACTGAACTGCTTGATTCCGTGACCGGATTTGTTTGTAATATAGTTTAACATTGTACCGTTAAAGAATAACGATTCGCTTACCGATATTTTTTTATACCGGAATCTTTTTACGCAAATAGAAAGGATAAGAGGTAGAAAAAAGCAACTCTATAAAAGCTCTACCGAGGAGATGAGCCTACGTATATTTCTAAATTTTGCTAGCAGTTCAAAATTGATAAATATATGATCTTCCCTATTCCCAGACCTTGAAGGTCATTGAATTTTTATATTGATTTTTTTTTTTTTAATAATTGGAAATTAATACATTTATATCTTAAGTTTTTAATGTAAAATAGACTAAATATTCTCAAAAAAAAATTTGGTCTGTTATGCTATCATCCGCAAATGTGAGTATTTACTCTGTTGATAAAACTTAACAAATTTGCTTTGCAGGCGAATGAAGACTATCCGGCAGTATTAAATCCACAGTTAATACAAAATATCAAATAAAAGCAAATCCGTAGTTAACACAAACTTATTTTCTCCTCTACCACAATAAAAATATTTTCCTGATCCGCCATCGAAATTAGCGCTGCTTTGCTAGGCTTTGAAGTAAAGGCGTATTTTTAATTTATGAAATCAGATTTTTTTTAAACATCAGTTTATAGATTTCTCCTTTCCACAAGTAATCCGTATTAGTACTGGAAGTCAGAAATCTGCTAATCGTTTGTTTTTGCGGCTTACAATTAACTCTGAGGTACTGTAAGTTTTACATTTATTTACAGCTGTGATAAAAAATCTGATGTGGATCCCACATGACTTCATTGTACGCCTATTAAATTACATATACGCATTTTAAAAGTACATAAAATTTTATTTTACTAATAATTTTTTATATTCTTTTTTTATTATTTTTGAATTGTTATTTATCGTAAACATTTTTTTACAATTTTTTTTTTTTTTTGTCTTCAGTCATTTGACTGGTTTGATGCAGCTCTCCAAGATTCCCTATCTAGTGCTAGTCGTTTCATTTCAGTATACCCTCTACATCCTACATCCCTAACAATTTGTTTTACATATTGCAAACGTGGCCTGCCTACACAATTTTTCCCTTCTACCTGTCCTTCCAAAATTAAAGCGACTATTCCAGGATGCCTTAGTATGTGGCCTATAAGTCTGTCTCTTCTTTTAACTATATTTTTCCAAATGCTTCTTTCTTCATCTATTTGCCGCAATACCTCCTCATTTGTCACTTTATCCACCCGTCTGATTTTTAACATTCTCCTATAGCATCACATTTCAAAAGCTTCTAATCTTTTCTTCTCAGATACTCCGATAGTCCAAGTTTCACGTCCATATAAAGCGACGCTCCAAACATACACTTTCAAAAATCTTTTCCTGACATTTAAATTAATTTTTGATGTAAACAACTTATATTTCTTACTGAAGGCTCGTTTAGCTTGTGCTATTCGGCATTTTATATCGCTCCTGCTTCGTCCATCTTTAGTAATTCTACTTCCGAAATAACAAAATTCTTCTACCTCCATAATCTTTTCTCCTCCTATTTTCACATTCAGTGGTCCATCTTTGTTATTTCTACTACATTTCATTACTTTTGTTTTGTTCTTGTTTATTTTCGCATGAAAATAAACAATTATTTATTAATTATTTATTAATAATTATTAATCCCTAATTTTACAATTATGGATTAATAATTATTAATAAATCGATATATTTAA
The DNA here is from genome assembly GCF_047948215.1 of Lycorma delicatula. NCBI lineage: Eukaryota > Metazoa > Arthropoda > Insecta > Hemiptera > Fulgoridae > Lycorma > Lycorma delicatula. The sequence continues at coordinate 8,904,341 of NC_134467.1, forward strand.
ATTTTAAAAAAAAGTTAAAAAACCAGATGAAGTCTGATTCGAACCGATGTTCCTTCCTCTTGTAAGATCCAAGTATATCGTTAATTAAAATTTTATTTGGCTATAACTCTGGAACCGATGAAAATAAGTACAGCTGAAAATGATAATAACTACATATATAGTTGAAAAGCTCTCGATGAGGGCTTACTACTACAGTTAAAAAAAGATCCAAAATCCAATTTTTTTGGATTATTGGCTTTTTTTGACGCTTTTGTTTCAACAGTCCTAAATAAAAAATTTCAACATCCTGCGGCTAATCGTTTTTGAGTTATGCGAGATAAGTACATACGTACGTGCAGATGTCGTGCCGAAACTAATCAAAATGGATTCAGGGATGGTCAAAATGGATATTTCTGTTGAAATCTGAAAACCGAAATTTTTTACGATAACAGTACTTACTTTGGGATCTGCTTTTTTCTTTTTTTTTGTTTAGCCTCTGGAACCACCAGAGTCAGGTATTACTTCCGAGAATGAATGAGGACGATATGTATGAATGTAAATGAAATGTCGTGTTGTACAGTCTCAGGTCGACCGTTCCTGAGACGTATAGTTAATTGAAATCCGATCGCCAAAGAACACCGGTATCGATGTACGATAGTATAGTATTCAAATCCGTGTAAAATAAGTGTCTTTACTAGGATTTGAACCTTAGAACTCTCGACTTCGAAATCAGCTGATTTGCGATGAAGAGTTCACCACTAGACCGACCCGGTGGGTTATGCCAGGCTTACTAGAAAAAGAGAAGCGATACATTATTTTCCAAGTCGAATGTACTATTCTCCATCAGAATACCGATCCTATTCCGATACAGGTTGATAATTTTAATCTGTTTATCAAAGAAACTCGGGAACTTGCGTTCAGAAAAGTAAATCTGACCGGTACCTTTTGTACGTCAAGTATTTTACACGTGTCGCTGACATAATAAAGACCGAGACAGATGCAATATATTAATAAATTAATGAAATTCTTTTTGTCGCTGTGAAAAATACATTATGTATATTCGATAGGGAAATCGTAATAAGTGTTGCGGTTTTGTCTTTTTCCTAATTATGTCGTCGGTAGGTGTTGAATCGGATGAATTATGAGAATTTTACGGCGTTAAATTATTTTGAAACAATGCTATACGGTCGTGATATAATAATAAATAAAACCGATTATCAGAAAAACTTGAAAAGTAGTTTATAAAAAGTCGCGTTACATTATACGCCTTTTGAATAACTTCTAGATGTGCTATAAAAATCTGATATGTTTAACAAATCCAATAAATATTAAGTAATATTTTCACGGGTTCAATGATATTTTATTTTATCGTAATATTTTCATAATTATTAATCTATTACAAAGTAACATTAATAAAATTATTCCGGTTGGGATCACGTCAAGTTATTTTATTTTCTTTGGGAGAAAATGAAAACCGGTTTTTATTTGTAGTGCGAGTTACTTCAAGAATTTTTGCCGTAACTTTGTCATCGTAAAATGGATTTGAATAAATAAGATGTCATTTTCTTCGCAATACCCTTAACTTTCTTTGTTACAACGTTTAAATAAAACAGCCGTCACAAAGATATTAACGATAAAAATTATTACAAGACCACCATTTTGCGATGGATTGAGAGATTACGTTTTTATTTTTGTAAATTTAAACCTCTAAGTACCCCAGCAGTACAAAAAACATCATCGCGATATGACTACCCGTACCTGAAAAAAATTTTAAGTTAAAAATACAAAAAGGATAGCCTGTAAACTAAACATGTTTGAACATGTGCAAGTATAAAGTTTCTTTCTTCATTTCATTTATTTTCGTTTTTTTATTAACGCTCTGTATACTACCTGCATTTAGTACTGAATAAGACAAGTACGAAAACTAAGATTCATAGGCACACTCGCATATATGCGAAAAATAAATTAAACTTCTAGCATTCAGGAACTACATTCTTCGCGCGTACTATAAATTTTAAACTTCTGGGGATATTTTTAAATTGTGTGTAAACATCATTCAACTGTTACGCATCAAATGTAGATCTACAGCACGCATCACAATATAAATCAGATGTGAATAACCAAACATACAGACATACTAACTTATTTATATTGTTTGTTCCACGAACAAATAAATTTATGGGGTTGTAACTTAAGAATGTTATGCGACGGGTTGTTTCAGAATACATATTCAGATTCAGGATATAAGATACACTTACTCCCTTTTTAGTTCCAAATTTTACATCGACCAATTACTAATATAATAAGCTGGAATGTTTAAAACCCCCGTTTTTTAAAAAAGCTTCATATGATCCACACATTAGATGCGCTAATAAATTACATGTATTTTTTTCACTAGTACTAATGATCTCATTTAAACGTACTGCCGGTAAGCGAGGAGGCTCATTAGAGTCGCAAGGACACTCCATTGGGCTGATTAATACTTGTTTGTTGAGCCGCACCAGGGGAGCAGGGAGAACAAACACAAAAAAAAAAATTTCATATGCGGGGCAATACTTTCAAATTGGCAGTTAATTATTTTCCTTCAAAAATGGCATTTCTTAAATCATGTCATTTCCTGAATTGCCACAGCCGTACATTACTAATTACAAAATTCATAATACCCATATAAGTCTGTCAAGCCTATTCAATTCAGTCTCTATTAAATATCGTTACTATCACGTGACATATACCTGTTCTGCAACTTATTATTTGAACTTTAGGAACCGATTCAGAACAACAAAATGAGCAAAAAAGTTCATATCGACATAAGTCCTATTTTGCTTTCCTTCTGGATGCCAGTTTGTGATTTTCAACAAAAAAATTATTTTTCAGGAACAGGTAACAGGCAATAAGACACCTTATTTGTAAAAATCCATGGAGAAATAATCAAGTTATCGCAGACAATTAACCTGGCAGTATGCTTGCACACCATAATGCAAGCTAATAATTTTTTGCTTGTTTTTATTTCCCCCACTAAATGTAATAAAAATGATTAACGATAGTAAATTGATAGAAATACTTATTAACTTATGTCGATAAGAATGTTTTTGCTCATTTTCGTGTCCTGAATCGGTTCCTGAAGTTCAGCTAATACGTCCTGGAACACTCAGTGTATAAAAATCTAGTGGTTTCTACGCAACTCTGTTACACTTTCATTCAATAATTACTCGATCGATGAAGCTAAATTTTGCATGAATTAAGTTTTTATACCTGTGAAGAACATAGGATTAATGCCGTAATGAAATGTTTTGCTGTTTAAGATGGTGGCTCTTTTAATGGGGCTTGCGGTAACAACCGGATTATGCTCCTTATTCTATTCACTTATTCTCTGTATTCAACTTTACTATCGCCAAACCGTCGATCAAATCATATTCAGAGACCACTTGCAGTATCTAAAATTATATTTTCTATAAAATAGGTCTCTGGCTTTTCGATATGTCTTTTTATTATAAAAAAAAGTAGCTTTAAGGTGTGTTGGTGTACAGCACAGCGGCTCAGCTGACAAATCTGCTATCAATGCGACTGGCTGCACCTGCCTCCAGTTACTTGACTAAAAAACATGAAAAAAATATAAATAAATAAGAAATGAAATTTCACATTCACCTCAGATAACAATAAGAATCTTACAAAATACTTTTTACCTGTAAGAAGAATGGATTACCGGCTATATTTATAAGACAAGCTGATTATTCTGAAACCAGCAAAGTTCAGATCACTCAAAGTTTTGAGTTCTGTGCTGACCAAACTGGTCGCTCTGAGGTAATTACAATACACTGATATTTAAAAAAAATTTAATAGGCTTTAATTGTTATTTATTAGTATTATTCTCATAATTACTTAAATGAAGTAAATGTTTATATCCATGCATTTTGCTTTTATCGGCCATTAAAAATCTTTAAATTAATACACAAATGTACATATGCACATAATATGTATAACAGAATGCATGAAATTTAATTCTATAATGTATTACCGCACTCCTTGTCAGTCAGTTTTGTGTTAACATCTCCAAAATTCTCCCTGAACCATAAAATATTTTCTTCTAGAAATACTATTATTTCCCCTTTGCATCAAACTGATTATTGCAGGCTAATCAGTCAGTTTAGAGATCGCTGTGAAATTTCAAACGTATCATGATTTCAGGTCAGATTAGATCGGTTGATTGAAGGAAAGAATCAAGGATTTAATGAACAAATAAATTATAAAATGGTAATTTAATAATGAATTACTTTTCTAAATACTTAAACTGAATTTTTTTGAAAATATATACAAGCAATATACTAAAAAAAAACTAATATAGACTTACATACGACATATAATTAGATTATATAGCAAACAATCATAACTAGACAAACTTCTTTATAATAAATAGCAATAATAATAATAATTTTTATTTTTTTATAATAATCACAGATTATTTACATACTAGAAGCAGCAGCAGGTATTTTATTGGCTGAATCAATAGACAGACAACGACATGAACATGCAGTAACTGGACATTCTGAATGTTCTCTAGAAAAAAAATTACAAATTAAAAATACAATAACAAAATATCACAAAAAAAAATTATAAACAAACACATGTCAGCAGAATATCTGTTTATTTAAAACTTATGCTTCGATGATTTTTCATAATTCTGAAAATTAAAATAACTTTTTTTTCATCAAATCTGAACAATAAGTAATTTAGATGCATGTCATGTCTACCACACAGATCCTATCGCATGGAATTATCTCATCAACGTAATAAAATTCTATAAAAAAAATTATAAAGATTCTATAAAATGTGATAAAGTTCTATAGACAGAAATCTATAGAACTGGTGTTTTTTTTTGTACTGTTTTTCATCCAGAATGTTCTAGGTTCAAATCTGGTCAGGCTTGGCATTTTTCCATATTACAAAAAGTTCAATATTTTTCATCCAGTAGTAGTATAGAAACCTTGGGTTCAAACGTAATGGCCCCCCACACTTTACGTTTGAAACTGAGTAAATTACTCAATATATTAAAGAACCTCCCACCCCACCACTTGACATTTGACCTGAGGTTTCTTTTCACGAGCGCTGATTGGTCGAGAACCTCAGGTAAGAGCGACCGCCACTTTCCAGTTAAATTCTCACCACGAAAGCATCTACTAAGCACAATTCTGTTTCCTTCATAAAACAATACTCATTAATTACAAAAGAATAAAAATAACACATGATGCCCCAATCTTTTACATGTCTATATCGCTGAAAGTAATGATGCCAGATTTTTTACACAACATTGTTACAAATTTAAAATCAGAACTGTTAACCGAGTGGTAAAAACATATTTTTATTTTATTTCATCATCAAATACAAAAATATTGTGAGAAGAGGGCGTATCTCGAGAATGGACTTGGATGGATGAAACTATATCGTTTCCAGATGTTGGAAAGCACCCTTTTGGTTAAGCCTTTCAAAATCGCGTTAAAAATCGTCTAGTATGCATCGTGTTCGAGATACGCCCTTTTTTTTATTTATGATGTGATGAATGGCTAATGAAGAACTAACAATGATTTTGAGGTTTAAACTGACATTATAGACATTAAATAATCATTATTGCTTACATTAAAAAATCATATTACACTATCATCGCTGAAAGTAATGATGCCTTTGAGTAACTTATACAATACATTAAAAATTTAAAATAAACAAATAATTAAAAGTTCTAGTTATGAAGGTTGTTTAATTACTTTGCCGGTTAACGGTGAGTAAGTCACTACATTTCCATATATTAATAAACAATACGCGATTGTATTTGGTTTAAAATTCTCTTCAACTTCAATTAATTTTCAAATCAATAACGCCCATTTTTATTGATCCATCGTCGTGAACAATCAATCACGTATAAGGGATATTTCTTTTTATAATCAGAAAACGTATATGGCAAATCGGTCAATTTATAATAAGATTGTTTAAAGTCTACAAACATTTTGTACATCAACATCCGATCACCCTCTAAATCCTCGTATGGATAACAGTTTGAATTTATAAATACTTTGATATTTTTAACGAATCAAATTCCGACACGTTCTTTGAAGCTTTATTTAATCAATCGGTTTGAAACCGTATAATAACATCTAGGTTTCGCTGAAAGTAGTGATGACCAAACATCAAAATAAAATTTACACTTAATCATAGCATCTACCATCTCAACAATAAACAATCTTCAACCTCCATCACCCATCATTCCGCTTTCGCTGAAAGTAATGATGCCTGATTTTTTTCAACACATATATAAATTAAAAAGTAACCAAAACTGTTAAACGAGTGGTTACTAGATAATAAAATCACATTTTCATTTTATTTCATCATCAAATACAAAAATATTGTGAGAAAGAGCGTATCTTGAGAACGGCTGGATGAAGGCGGATGAAACTAGTGGCTATCGATTCAAAAAGTTGGAAAGTACCCTTCAGATTAAGCTTTTCAAAATCGCGTTAAAAATCGTCTAGGACACACCTTTTCGAGATACGCCCTTTTTTTATTTATAATGCGATGAAACAGTTGATAAATAACAAACAATTATTTAGAAGTTTAAACTGACATTATAAACATTAAATAATGATTATTGTTTACATTAAAAAATCAATGATAAATTACACTATCATCGCTGAAAGTAATGATGCCCAAGTTAATAAAGAACAAACAATGATTTTAAAGTCTAAACGGACATTATAGACATTAAATAAAGACAACTATGATGAAAATAACCCGACAGAATTTATTAAATATTACGATGTCCGATCTCTTTATAGAAAATGTATGATGGAACCGTTGCCAGTAGATGGATTCAGTTGGTGTAATGAAAATGATCTGGAATATTTGTTTACAAATGTGCAAAATTTAAAATACGACGAGGAAATTGGTTGATTTAACATACCCTCAACACTTGCATGAAACACATCAAGATTATCGACTTGCACCAGAGAGAAAATCCATTCCCAATAATATGCTTTCTCAATTTCTTTCCAATGAAATCGAGCACCATGTAAAAAACTATTGTGTACTTTGCTAGATAAACACAAATACGTCTTACATTATAGAATGTTAAAATTGCATCTTCAACAGGGAATGGTGATGACGAAAATACTCAGAGCAGTCAGTTTTAGTCAATCTCCATGGTTGAAAAATTTTAATGCATGATGCAACACAAAAGATCCGACTGAAAAAAAGTCTATAAACTATTAAATCAACAGTGTTTATGGTAAAACTATTGAAAATGTAAGAAAGCGAATCGATATGCGATTAACCAACAATAAATTAAAATTTTAAAAATTAAACGCCAGCCAGAGAGTAAAACTATATTACATTTATGGAAACGATGTGGTTGGAATAATAATATTGAAAAAATATATATATTTAAACAAACCCATATGTGTAGGTTTAACAGTGACGGATTTGGCAAAACTAATCATGTACGATTACCATTATAACCACTTTTTACCTAGATATGGTCATGAAAACATAAAACTGCTAATGACAGATACAGATTCGTTATTATACTCAATAGTGCCAACAAAACAGGAGCATTTTGATACACCAAAACGATTGAATCAAAAAGATGGAAATGTTTACGGTCATGATATAGGACTTTTAAAAGATGAAATGAGTGGGAAACCAATTTATGAATTTGTCGGGTTAAGAGCAAAAATGTATTCAATGATTTGGGGATATAGACAGCATGCTTTAGAACAAAAAAAGACGGCCCAGGGAATTAAAAAAGGTTCTCGTATATTTAATAAAGATTGCAATTTAAACGTTTTAAATCACGAGCTTTATAAAGACTGTTTATTCAATAGAAACATTTCATATTCCACCTCGAAATCATTATGTAGTTTTAATCACCAAATATACTCGATTGATCAATGTAAAGAGGCTCTCTCTCCATATGACGACAAAAGATTCATATTGGAAAACCTTATAGATACACTCCCATATGGGGATAAAGAAATTGATAAATATTTATTGAAAAAACAAAATTTTAATATGCAACATCAATGCCACATGTAAACTCTACATCATGGTAATTATGACCATTAGCCGTTTTTCTCATACCCTTGTATATTATATAAACTTCTTTAGAATTGTTAATTTCATTCAAATCTGACAGTGTAAGATCATTGAACCTTTGTGGTAAAAATATTTTTCCAAATCCTTCAATTGCGGGAATAATTGAATCACCATTTTTTGTTTTTATAAACTCTACTTTTTGAATTCGATAACGCCTATTTTGCATCATTTCATTAATCTTTTTAATGCTGGTGCAATAATTTAAACTATTCAGTTTATCGAAAATATTAGACATTTTTACTAGTCTATATAAAAAGTAAAATTATTTAAAATTAATATTTTGACAATGTAAAAATTTTTTTTTATCATGTTTCTATTCGCAACCTCTGTAATTGAGTCATAATGTCAATAAAAAGTAGAAATACAACAACATCAAGAGTGAAACAATTGACATAATGATAAAATAAATTAAATAAAACATTACAAAACTACATCGCTCAAATCGATCCAAGAATTGTACGTTTCATCAAAACCCAACCATTTTATTTTTTATTTTTCTCATTTTAGACATGTCGTGTTTCTTGTCGATTGATGGAAACGATTCGATGATTAAAAAAACATTTTTTCCTCCAATAGACCTTTAAAAAGGCCAATATGAATTCGGCTTAAAATGGTTGATGACGGCCAACACGATTCCAAATGTTGAAGAAAACAAAAATAATAAATTGAGTTTTGCGTTCGACAAGGATGTTAAAAAAGATGAAAATAACAATTATGAATTTACAAAGAACAATACCGACGGGTAGTTATGAAATTGAAGATGTTGGTGAATATATACAAAATGAAATGAAGAAAATTAAAAAATCAATCGCATTAAAGGCGAATACCAATACGTTACAATGTGAAATTAAAAGCACTGTGTGGATAGATTTTTCAGATACAGATTCAAGTATTGGCAGTCTATTGGGTTATGGGGCGAGAATTCTCAAAACAAATCAAATATATCATTCAGATTGAATAATAAATATTGCTCCTGTAAATGTAATACGTGTAAAATGTAATATTATTTTGGGCGGATAAACAAATGAGAAACAAGATTGCATTTTGTATGATTTCTCACTGAATGTTGATCCTGGTGAAGTGATTGAAGAATGTCCATTTTATGTTAATTCGTACCAGAAGATGAAAAAGAAATTACCAACTTGATAATAAAATTGACCGATGAAAACGATCAGTTGTTAAATTTACGCGGCAAACGGGTAAGCATGTTGTTGGTATTGAGAGAATGTAAATAAGTTGTTGCAACTTGATTTTTTTCTTTTTATTAGAAATGCCATATAAGAGTGACTGTGATGATGATGATGTTAAATATAAACTAACAGAGGAAAGCATTAAGAAATTAAAATCTCTAGGATTTGAAATTGTTGGTGGAAAATTAAAAAGCACCAATAGGTTGTTGAAATGAAAAATAATTTTTTCTTATATAGAGATGAATTATTTAAATATTAAAAAAGTCACGTCTACTGATGAATCGTTCATGTAAACAAATACATAAACACACCCCATTTGAAAACAACTTTAAAACAGGTGATAAAATTATAAGAATAAATCAACCGGACGAGTATACTGTTCCGGGCGACAGTTGTCTACGTATTTGTGGGAAACTTGGTGAAAACAATAAAAAATCACATCATTAATTGGTTAATGATGTGATTTTTTAAGGGAGTCCGACAAGGATGTTCCCTATCTCCGTTACTTTTTAATCTTTACATGGAACTAGCAGTTAATGATGTTAAAGAACAATTTAGATTCGGAGTAACAGTACAAGGTGAAAAGATAAAGATGCTAAGATTTGCTGATGATATAGTAATTCTAGCCGAGAATAAAAAGGATTTAGAAGAAACAATGAACGGCATAGATGAAGTCCTACGCAAGAACTATCGCATGAAAATAAACAAGAACAAAACAAAAGTAATGAAATGTAGTAGAAATAACAAAGATGGACCACTGAATGTGAAAATAGGAGGAGAAAAGATTATGGAGGTAGAAGAATTTTGTTATTTGGGAAGTAGAATTACTAAAGATGGACGAAGCAGGAGCGATATAAAATGCCGAATAGCACAAGCTAAACGAGCCATCAGTAAGAAATATAAGTTGTTTACATCAAAAATTAATTTAAATGTCAGGAAAAGATTTTTGAAAGTGTATGTTTGGAGTGTCGCTTTATATGGAAGTGAAACTTGGACGATCGGAGTATCTGAGAAGAAAAGGTTAGAAACTTTTGAAATGTGGTGCTATAGGATAATGTTAAAAATCAGATGGGTGGATAAAGTGACAAATGAGGAGGTATTGCGGCAAATAGATGAAGAAAGAAGCATTTGGAAAAATATACTTAAAAGAAGAGACAGACTTATAGGCCACATACTAAGGCATCCTGGAATAGTCGCTTTAATTTTGGAAGGACAGGTAGAAGGGAAAAATTGTGTAGGCAGGCCACGTTTGGAATATGTAAAACAAATTGTTAGGGATGTAGGATGTTGAGGGTATACTGAAATTAAACGACTAGCACTAGATAGGGAATCTTGGAGAGCTGCATCAAACCAGTCAAATGACTGAAGACAAAAAAAAAAAAAAAATAATTGGTTAATTTTGCCAGCGCCTTTCTATTCGATGAAATTGTTTAAAAAATAAACAGGCAGGAGGTGGCCAGCACCTCTTGCCTGTAGGCAAAATGTAGGTGTGACCACTATTATGAAAAATGTTATTTCAATAACAAACAATTCGATTCTATTGTTGGAACAAGCCGGGTGGGTTTTTGGTACAAATAAAATTAATATAAATAAAGATGGGGTTTACTTTATACATTCCCCTTTCAATGTTGGGTTTTGCCGAAGATAAGAAAATAATTATAAACAACAGGCAACAATTGTTATTGAAACGTACTAGTGATGATGTAAACGCTGTACTGGCCACAGTTTCAGATCATAAATCTAAACTAGAAATAACAGATGTTTGCATGGCTTGTATCATATTTAAAGGTGTCGAGTCAATATCAGTTGGAATTGGCCAAATTGAGAGAAAAAAATGACAAATTGCGTATACCGTAAATTACAGCAGTATATGAGGTGGTGGTTGGGGGAATCTTCTATAATGTACTGTATAATTTACTCATATACTGGTGTAAAGTGGCGGGGGGGGTGAATCGACCAATCAGCGCTCGTGAAAAAAAACCTCAGGTTCTGATGTAAAGTGTTGGGGTAAATTACTCCAGAACCTAAGGTTTCTATACTACTTCCAATTATAAAAAAAAGAGAAATATAATTGTAATTGTGTGATTATTGTTTTTACATGAATAAATATATAACTTTATAGAAGAACAAAATTTCCTTTAAATACTATTAATTAACATAAATAATTCAGTTTAGAGCAAGTAAAAAAATACAGCATAATATCGCTGTCATAAAATATGTTTTCTTAAATATATGTATGTTTCTTATAAGTGGATTAAAACAAAAATAAAATGGAAATTACCCATTACAGAACCACATTTTTATAAAGTAGAACAGCACAGAATCTGATTGTTCAATAAAAATATCGTAACTTAGTTTCAACTAAAAAATTCAATGAATTAAAACAAGTCTTCTTGGAGTCCAAGTCCTTTTATCACAATCTTAAATTTCATGCACATAATGAAGGAACATGGATTAAATAATTTATGAAAAATCCCATAACATTGTAAAAAATCAGATTTGAGATCAACTGATCTACCTATAACAAGATTTTCTTGTATATTATTTTCTGTTGATATTCAGGAAGTTAAAACTTATGTTCTAAATATAAAAAGTAAATATTCTGTGATATAATGATGATATTTCTACTAGTACTTTTAAAAGAATTCATAAATGTTATTGTTATACCCCTTACCAACTTAATGAATCTTTCAGCAACAGAGTATTCTCTAGCTGCCTTAAGAATGTTGACATTCCCCTCCTTACTAATTATTGGGCAATTTCGATACTGTCTATATTTAATAAAATATTTTTAAAAATTACAAAATAATAAAATTAAAATTATTTTTTAAAAAAGCTTTAAGTATTAAGCATTAAAGCATTAACAAATTTTCAGCATGGTTTTAGAAAAAAATTATCAACTAACTCAGCCATTTCCCAGTTTTTGGAAAATATTTAAAATTCCACAAATAAGAAACAGATTCCATTTTCAATTTTTTGTGATCTCAGTAAAGCATTCGATTTAGTTTCACATTTTTTATTGAACAAATTTAGTAGCTCTGAAATGCCTTATTAAAACGCTACGCTTAGCATAACTATTAAATATTTATTATGTTTACATGTATTGTTGAACAAAGTATAATTTCATCTCTTGGTGCTCTCCAAAAAATTAGAAAATTTTTAGAATACAAAAACAATCTGTCAGAGCATTATATGAGCCCACAAGTATGAATCACGTAGACCTATATTTAGATAAGTAAATATGTTAGCCTATCCTTGTACGAGGTCTGTTTGAAAATAAGCGAAAAGTTTTGATTGCATGCCAATATTGATATTTAGTGACACGGGGTTGGCAGCATTGTGTTCTACATAACCTCCTCTGTAATCGCATGTTCTTGGATTGTTGATATCTTATTAGTTTTTAGGTTGTTATTTGAGTGCAACGTGTTTAAGTGTTAGTAGTGATTTTTTTAACGTGTGATTTTCTGGAGCGACGATACAATATAAACTTAGGTGTGAAATTGGGGAAAACTCTAACAGAAACATTTCAACTTTTGAAACAGATTTACAGAGATGATGCTCTGGGTCATACGCAATTTTACAAATGGTTTTCATGATTTAAAAGTGGTCGGTCGTCAGTCAATAGAAGATGGCCTTTGACCAGGAAGGCCTTCGACTTCAAATGATGACACCTGCATTCAGAAAATCAACGATGTAGTGCTTGCAAATCAGCAATTGACTGACAGAGAGAACTTGCAAAAGAGGTCAGAATCTCAACTGGATCATGCTGTGACATTTTGACTGAAAAACTTAATACGCATCAAGTTGTAGCAAAGTTTGTTCCTTGTCTGACGATTGAACAGCAGAAAGAGCCTC
>NC_134467.1:9240000-9280000 GCF_047948215.1 Lycorma delicatula
TAAGGGGTATTACTGTACTTTTTCGTTTTACGCACATATCACTTTTTCGCATTGTTCACGTAAAAATTACTTAATATAGCATCTTTATAATAATCTATGAGTAAAACCGGAAAAAAATACTAACATGCTGTTTTATACCGGTAATTTTAAATACACTAAAATCTCCTAATTAAAGCTCGTAAAAATGCCGAAAATATAGAACGGAATTGATACTCATTTAAGGAGGAATGGTTTTGTTCGATGTAAAATGAAACAAAATCATGCGTAGTTAGGGCGATGTTATTGATGAAATACAGACTAAAACATTAATTAAAAGCACTGGTTTACTTCAGTACATAGGTATACTCTACGCCAAAAATATTAAACAAAATACGGTATATTTCCTAATTTACACGTAAGCACTTACCTAACTGTTTGATTTAAAAACTCCCTACAGTACGTACTGCATTAGAAAATGGTATTACATGTTCAAATCGTAACGCCTTAAAAAGTCAAGAAAAAGTATTACTACGTAGACTAAAACTAAAATTATTATAAACGAAATTTACAAAACTAACTTACAGTATTTCGTATGGCATTTACAAACATTTGTAATTTTTCCTTGTCTCGCTCTTGTTTTTAAATAGTGTGTTCTTGGATGGCATCTTCAATTTTACGCTTAAAGATTAAGCTTCTATTCAAAGGTAGATCGGCATCTATAAAAGATCACGGGATAGTTTAACGCTTTCGGTAACTGTTTTCCAGGGATCGTACCTTTTACTTCTTCACGTTCATACTCTATTTTTTAACGTCACTACACAATGTAATGTACGCGAATAGGGAAAGTTTCAGCCGCGAATAAAGAGATTTCACCGTATATTAACATATTAATCAAGATTAGCAAGCATAGTTATCGGTTTGCATGGCATTTCTCCCACCACCACCCCATTCGGTCGCCCTAAAGCATAAGACCGAATGTCTGTGCCACAAACGGGTACTGAGCCTCGAAACAGTTTAGCGACCGGCGTCCTAACTAGCTCCTAGAGCTAACCCTAAAAGGGTGGAACCATAAACCACTCGCTTGCGTGTCCCTTAGCCCCCTTTTCATATATCCCTAAAATGGATAGACGCACCCAGTCAACTGCTAAAAAATTGAACGAGCGTTGGTTAAATTTTTATAATTTCTCGGTAAATACCTCCAAATACCCGCTGTCGTACTTACCCGCCGATTCGATATCCTCACCTTACAACCTTCTTAATTCCCACCGATTTGATTTCTACCTTTGTAGTACTTTCTTTTTGAAAATTAGGATCCGTCAATTTCTACCATTACTCCCGAGCCGCCTACCTTTTTTTGGGTTTTTTCTATAAACGATCGGCACACAAACCTCCCTCATTTACATTTTCAAATCCGTTACCGCTTCATTTCACGTTAACCTTGACTAATATGTTTAAAAGACCGGTATAAAACAGCATATTAGTCTGTGTTCGCTTCAAGTTCGAAATTTGGACCGCTTATAAGAAAAGATGGCTGAAGCTGTCTCTTCTATCACGCCGGATGTTTTCGACCGCGCACGGCAACAGACCTGAATATCGTCTTGACGCCTGAAGGGCAACTAGGGAGCACACATCGAAATCTACCGAACAGATAAGAAACTTGAGTGTTTCTCTTACATTTAACGTACAGTTCATCTCTGTACAATGCTTTGTTCCAAAGCTGTAACCGTTTAAAACCCCGCTATTATTTAAGGGACACGCTATATATATAACTGAAAACGTTTTAAAAGCTTGCCGACTTTAGGTGTGACAGAGTTTTATTTTAAATACACTATAAGTTTTTAAAAATTGATGAATTAATTACGAAATATTTAGAGAAAAATTAGGAAAGTTATAAATTTCCAGTATTAAAAATACGAGTCCAATTTGCCCCCTAATATCAAAAGTATAACGAAGAAAAAAAAAATCGAAATTCTTCTTAAACCGTTTTTAGTCCCAGACGACTTCCCTTAACTAAATGGCGTTTGTACCATCAAAATGCTAGTAAAAAAATTTGTCCCGTTTAATCCTATTGCTAAGTAGCTACCGCATTTAAAATTTTGTTTTTTCATCAGTCAAGACGTGAAAACAGGTAATGTATGAGAAATTATAAAATATTCTTAAATCGTGTCTACAAAAAAAATCCTGTCATCAAAATTTAAACCAGATATACATTTTTTCTATCGGTCTTGAAAATTAAAGTTTTTTTTTTGTCTTCAGTAATTTTACTGGTTTGATGCAGCTCTCCAAGATTCCCTATCTAGTGCTAGTCGTTTCATTTCAGTATACCCTCTACATCCTACATCCCTAACAATTTGTTTTACATACTCCAAACGTGGCCTGCCTACACAATTTTTCCCTTCTACCTGTCCTTCCGATATTAAAGCGACTATTCCAGGATGCCTTAGTATGTGGTCTATAAGTCTGTCTCTTCTTTTAACTGTATTTTTCCAAATGCTTTTTTCTTCATCTATTTGCCGCAATACCTCTTCGTTTGTCGCTTTATCCACCCATCTGATTTTTAACATTCTCCTATACCACCGCATTTCAAAAGCTTGTAATCTTTTCTTCTCAGATACTCCGATCGTCCAAGTTTCACTTCCATATAAAGCGACACTCCAAATTAAAGTAAAAAATCGATATTGTAAGTACATTTCTCATTCAACCGCTTGTTTTTTGGAGCTTAAACATTTCTTTATTTTATTAATTATTTACTTCAATACGTCGGCCCAAATTAAAGAAAATATGTGATATTTAAATATAACGAAATAAATTTGCCAAATTTCGATTAGTTTGTTCAACGATTTTCGAGATATGAAGTAAAGACCGTTTAAAAATAACGGTAATATCCCTTCCACCCTTAAGTCCCGTCGATTAAAACTTTGGAATTTTAAAAACTTCATCGTTATAAACGATTTTTACGACCGCTACACAATAATTAAAAATATCGAAAATCATCCCGCCCTCTCTTTTGAATTTGTCCGTCAATGCCACATAGAGAGAAATATTTACAGTGATTTTCGAATAATTCACGTTGAGCCAGTCCAGATATTAATTAAAATACGGATCACCGTTGCACGTACGTGCATAATAGCTCTGCCTTAAATGTACTAAAGATTTTTATTTTATAAAGCCAAACGGTCTTTCGTTTCTAGATTACACTTATGTATACATAATGAATTACATAAAAGAATATTGAGGGTTTTAATTAGTTATAACTTTAAGGCTAAAAAAAAAAGTGGACAATACATAACTTCCTTGACGCCTATTAAATTACATTAACATATTTTTTTTTTTAAATAAAAAGTACATACAATTTTATTTCATTAAAAACTTTTGATATTTTTTCGTAATTTTTTTCTTTTTTGTTATTGAATTATCGTTCATTGTAATTTTTTTTTACAATGAGAGATAAATAGTAATTAATAATAAACAGGAACCAAATGTACAGGAACCAAACAGCAACAATAACAATTGAAGAACATAAGAAAGAAGCCCTAATAAGAAAGGGAGTCCGACAAGGATGTTCCCTATCTCCGTTACTTTTTAATCTTTACATGGAACTAGCAGTTAATGATGTTAAAGAACAATTTAGATTCGGAGTAACAGTACAAGGTGAAAAGATAAAGATGCTACGATTTGCTGATGATATAGTAATTCTAGCCGAGAGTAAAAAGGATTTAGAAGAAACAATGAACGGCATAGATGAAGTCCTACGCAAGAACTATCGCATGAAAATAAACAAGAACAAAACAAAAGTAATGAAATGTAGTAGAAATAACAAAGATGGACCGCTGAATGTGAAAATAGGAGGAGAAAAGATTATGGAGGTAGAAGAATTTTGTTATTTGGGAAGTAAAATTACTAAAGATGGACGAAGCAGGAGCGATATAAAATGCCGAATAGCACAAGCTAAACGAGCCTTCAGTAAGAAATATAATTTGTTTACATCAAAAATTAATTTAAATCTCAGGAAAAGATTTTTGAAAGTGTATGTTTGGAGTGTCGCTTTATATGGAAGTGAAACTCGGACAATCGGAGTATCTGAGAAGAAAAGATTAGAAGCTTTTGAAATGTGGTGCTATAGGAGAATGTTAAAAATCAGATGGGTGGATAAAGTGACAAATGAAGAGGTATTGCGGCAAATAGATGAAGAAAGAAGCATTTGGAAGAATATAGTTAAAAGAAGAGACAGACTTATAGGCCACATACTAAGGCATCCTGGAATAGTCGCTTTAATATTGGAAGGACAGGTAGAAGGGAAAAATTGTGTAGGCAGGCCACGTTTGGAGTACGTAAAACAAATTGTTGGGGATGTAGGATGTAGAGGGTATACTGAAATGAAACGACTAGCACTAGATAGGGAATCTTGGAGAGCTGCATCAAACCAGTCAAATGACTGAAGACAAAAAAAAAAAAAATAAAAATAAAAAAAATAAATCAATATATTTAAATTTAAAAAAAAGTTAAAAAACAGGAGATGATGTCTGATTCGAATCGATGTGCCTTCCCCAAAGATCCAAATAATTAAAATTTTATTTGGCTATAAAAATTCTGGAATAGATGAAAATAAGTAACAGCGATGATATATCCTTGAATGAGGGCTTTATTATTGCAGTTAAAAAAAGTCCAAAATCCAAATGTTTTTTGATTGCAATCAAAAAGGGAGGCGCACAACTAGATGTCATAACAGTCCTAAACCCAACATTTAAACGTTCTACGGCTAATCGTTTTTAAGTTATGCGAGATGTACCTACGTACAGACGTCACGCCGAAACTAGTCAAAATGGATATTTCCGTTGAAATCTGGAAACCGATATTTTTCGCGATCATAATATTTCCTTTACTTCGTACCAGAAAGTAAAAAGAAAACGGACAGTTTTAGTCACGCGCAAGACCGTGAATTGATTCCCTATCTTTCCTCATCATGTCCGTATCTGGGGGGTAAGAAAAAATCCACATGAACCGATACGATTTGAAAAGGACGCTCCGAAATTAAATGTTGGCTGAGCGATACCCCGACGGCATGTTTACAACCCGTTCTTTTTCGCTGAACAGGAGTTGATTATTTGGAAATGCCGGGTATATATCTCTTTCCGAATCTGAAAGAAGGGCCTGAAAATATCTTACAAGATGGTATGCCTCTGTACTACGGGATGTTAAAAGACTGATCCCCGGCCGCTAGATCGGTGTTCACGTTGGCCTCCAAGGTCACCCGATCTGACCTGTCATTTTTTCCTTTGGGAATTTATAAAGGATCTTGCGAATCTCTTTCGCTAACTAATGATCTTCCCGATTTCAGGTACAGGATTGAAGCAGATGATGCTTCCATTAATATAGACGTCCCGGTTAAATTACGGGACGTACTCTCCTATCGGTCGGATGTGTGATACGTGACGATAGTTGCTCGCATTCAACGCTTGTAACAATTTCACTTTCATATTTCATCCGTTACTGTAACACAAAGTTAAGAAATGTTAAATCGCTTTAAAAACCCGATATTCATGTTTGTATATACTGTACAAAAATATTAGTAACGAACAGTAAATAACAGAAAGCTGCATCAAACCAAATAAATAACAGGGATAGAAACAAATTCTAACAAAAAAACGATATCTGAGGAGAAACCGATGCATACTTTTTTTTGTTTTTTTTTTTTTTTTTTTAATTAACAAAATATAAACTTTTCAAAGTTGACGAACTTTTCGTAATTAATTAAACTTTCAGCAACATAAAAAGACGACAGATTAAATTTATGATTTTTTATAATTGGATAATTACAATTATATTAATAAAGAAAAAAGATAGCGTGAGAGAGAGAGAGAGAGAGAGAGAGAGAGAGAGAGAGAGAGAGAGAGAGAGAGAGTGAGACACAG
Organism: Lycorma delicatula; assembly: GCF_047948215.1. Classification (NCBI taxonomy): domain Eukaryota; kingdom Metazoa; phylum Arthropoda; class Insecta; order Hemiptera; family Fulgoridae; genus Lycorma; species Lycorma delicatula. Next base: position 9,245,892 of record NC_134467.1, read on the forward strand.
TGGACGGGAAAGGGGCAGAAGATTGAAAGAAATCAAAAAGGATAAAAGAGATTTAACAATAAAGAACGATCGGAGGGGAATTCAGTAGTGTTTAATTCACCCTCATGCGGGTACATTCAGATATATTACAGTCTTTGGCCTACACAAAGTCGGTCAGTAAAAATTAATTTAAAAAAAAAAAAAACTTTTTATAAGCATTATTATTGATATATTAATGAACAATATCCTACTAATATTGTAATAAAAAACCCGGCAACAATGTTCTTCAATATCTATGACATACCGAGATGCAGAGTAAAATTTAATCCTTCTGTGGCGATAAAATTAAAAATCCGATGTGGACACCACATGACTTCCTTGTACGCCTATTAAATTACATATACACATTTTTTTTTTTACAATCAGAGATTAATAATTATTAATAAATCGATATATTTAAATTAAATAAAAAGATGAAGTTTGATTCGAACCGATGTACCTTCCCCTTGTAAGATCCAAATATTTCATTAATTCAAATTTCATTTGGCTATAACTCTGACACTAGTGAATATAAGTACCGCATCATATATCCAAGAAAATCTCTCGATGAGGGCTTATTACAGCAGTTAAGAAAAAGTTCAAAATCAATTTTTTTGGGACTTCGGGCTTTTTGGACACTTTTGGTTCGGTGGATTGCGATCAAAAGGGGAGGTGCAAAACCAGATGTTACAAGAGTCCTAAATCCAAAATTTCAACAACCTACGGCTAATCGTTTTTTAGTTAAGCGACATATATACGTACGTACAGACGTCACACCGAAACTAGTGAAAATGGATTCAGGGATAATCAAAATGGATATTCCGTTGAAATATGAAAACCGAAATTTTTCGCGATCACAATACTTCCTTTACTTCATACAAAGAAGTAAAAATTATAAACAGCCTTAATAGTACCAAACTGTTACGGGCTGAGTCATACAAACGCGCTACAGCCGCTGAAATTTATCACTTATTCTTAGAGTTGCACGTTTTTCTTCTTTTTTTTATCCTAGATCGATATGAGTTAAGTCGTACTTTAATCGACATTAACAGCGCAATAAATTCCAGGTTATATACTGTCCTTGTGTTCGCTACACCTTGCTCCACACGCAAGACGTACACGTTGCCTAGATAACACCCGCCTACAAATCGCGTAACCGAATACAATAACGCGGTTGTTCTACAACAATTCATCTGTTCTTCGACTCAAAATTTTCAGGACGCCGCCGAATTTATATTCAAATTAAAAAAAAAACGTTTAATCAGAAATCTATATCGATAATTGACAAATACAAAAAAAGATTTTTGATAGCAACAGACAATAGATAATTTATTAAAATTTTTATTTTATTAAATAATGTTTATTAAATGTTAAATTTTATTACCTAAATCCAAAACTATGTATAAATAAGTATGCGCATAATTTTGTGGTTTTTCGCGCGCTCGTGTGCGTGTGTGTGTTGGTATATAAAAAAGTATCCCGGGAAGTGTTCGTCAAACCTAAGAGGCCGATTCAAGACATCACAAGAAACAAAGAAATGTAAAAATGAACTTTCTCGTTTTCTTTCCTCTCTGTCCGGCATTTTACGTTTTTTCAATAAAGAAAAAAAAAATTAAATACCGAGCGATTCAAAAAGGACTTCACTTAAAGTTGTGAAGTCCTTTTTGAATCGCTCGGTATTTAATTTTTAAGGCCTTTATAAACCTTTTTTTTTAAACCTTTATATTTAAGAATATAAAGGTTTATTTAAATAACTTAAACATCCGGTTGAGGTCTCATTTCACAGCAAAACACATCGAGCTTTGACTCGCGTAGTTCATTAGTATCGAATTCGGCTACTGGTGTTGTTGAAAACGGATACATTTACCGGTGCGGAAGAACGTGCTCGCTGTGCGTTTTGGTTTCACGATTTGCAGTTCAACGTAATTTGCGTGGAGAGTACGGTAGGAAACTTCCAACTAGGCGTACAATTTACTCTTGACACCGTACCTTCATTGAAACAGGTTGTTCTGTTATTCGTAAAAATCACCAAGACGCCCGCGGGTCTCAGGACGCTGCTGTAGAACGACTCGGAGAAAGTTTTGTACTTAGTCCGAAGAAATCAACTCGGCGTGCGTTACCTGAGACTAGCGTTCCACAAACGACTGTTTGGTTCGTATTACGTAAACGAGTGCACTTGAAGCCGTACAAAGTAAACGCGGTTCAACGCATTACAAATAACGACAAAGTCGCTCGGCTGCAGTTTTACGAGGAAATGATGGATAGAATTGTAGAAAACGGTACATTAAACGATGTAATTTTCAGCGAATAGCCACCGTTTCACGTCAGTGACAAGGCGAACACCCGTAACTGCCGAATATGGGGTAGCGAAAACCATCGTGAAACTTCGCAGCGCATTCGTCATAGCCCCAAAGTCAAGGTTTTTTCCCTAATCAAACAAAGACCGTTCTTCTTCCAGGAGGCAACCGTAAACGGTATCGTTTATCTGGACACGCTATATAATTTTCTAATTCCTCAGTTAGACGATTTTGATCAAGACGGACGTTATTTCTATCATCAAGACGGGGTGTACCACCTCGCTACCGCCTAGAAGTCCCGGAATTTCTTGATACAAGATACCCGGATCAGCGGATCGGTCGTGGCCATTCCCACCTCGAAGGCGAGGTGGGAACGGCCACCTCGCCTCCCAGATTTGACCCCGCTAGATTATTTCTGGTGGGGTTTCATTAAAGATCGGGTTTACGTACCGCCTTTGTCTGTTCAACTTGTTGAGTTAGGAGTTCAAATTAACGCCGCAGCTCTAGAAGTAACACCCGACTTGCTAACTACAGTCTGGGATGAAATCGAATTCAATCGAGATATACGTCGCATTCCAAACGGTAGCCGTATCGAACCGAAGTGAATGAAGGGTTAAATCTCGAAGTATTTTTCTATGAAATGAGACGTCGACCGAATCTGTAAGTTATGTCGATAAATTTTTATACGCTTTTAAAGTTAGGAAGTCCTTTTGGAATCACCCGGTATATCTGAAAAACAACTCGCCTGGTAAGTCTAGCGGTTAAATTCGTCGTAGCAGAATCAACGGATTTTCGAAGTCGAGAGTTCCAAGGTTCTACGCCTTCTAAAAGCAGTTACTTTTATATGGATTTGAATGCTAAACTGCGGTTACCGGTGTTCTTTGGCGGTCGGGTATTTTACGTCTCAAGAACGGTCGACCTGAGTCCGTTGCTTTTACAGTTACAAAGGCCTGACGTAGCTGTATGTCAGCAGCTACGTCAAGCCGGTAACTGTAATTGTATTTAAACGCGCGCGCGCGCGCGCACACACATACACACAGAGGGACCCGGAAGTAGCTGGAAAACTGGTCGGAGAAAACAAAATAAAACATATATCATAAAAACGGAAAGAGAAATTTTAATTGAATTTATTGTACCTGTACATATACGCAACAATATCCTTTACGAACTAAACAAGTTTAAAAATATCAAAACGATTATTAAACACTTTTTAATCATCAGCTCCATTTATGGAATTATTATTTTCCTTCGCTAATTAAATTAAATGAATTTAGGTAGAAAATTTTCACACTTCATCATTTTTGCGATCTATTTCAACAAAAATCATATCGGCTGTTTTAAACAGCCTGTTTGTCAACCGATTTGAACAAATGAGGTGTCATTTTTTTCAAAATAAACGTTTAACATTGTATTTAATAAAAATATTATTCGACTGTTGAAATGTTAAATGTCCGCCATTCTGTAATTTTAAAATATTGAGATTTTTCAAACATCGGATTGGACCGCCTGTTGTACAAAACGACATCTCAATAGGTTTCACGAATCTTTATACCTTCGAAACCAATCGGTGCGAGACAGTCGCCGTGAATGTGTTATCATCAGATTCGGTAACGCTCTAGAAAGTTACCGTCTATTTAACTGTGTACATTATGCGGTTTAACTAGCAAAAAGAGTTTTTTACTTATTTCGGGGTAATGATGTGGCCGAAATTGAAAAACTTTACAAATTCTTGACGTTATTTAATCGGTTTTGTTCAATTACAGTACCTTTCATTCACGAGTGAGAGCTCTATGCATACTGGTAGTTAATATACGGAAACTACTCATTTTTTAATAAGAAAGGGAGTCTCCGACAAGGATGTTCCCTATCTACGTTACTTTTTAATCTTTACATGGAACTAGCGGTTAATGATGTTAAAGAACAATTTAGATTTGGAGTAACAGTACAAGGTGAAAAGATGCTACGATTTGATGATGATATAGATTTCACCGGTGCTAAGTAGGGGATAAAAAATATTTCCAACTTAAAATTAATGAAAACTTCAAATTTACTCGATACGACAACGGTTGCATGTGAAAAAAAGTTTCACGTGTTTAGCATACGACAAGCCCATCTTCTTACAATTCCAGCAAAATTTTGGTATCCCTTGACGTAAGGGTAAAATGTTTCAGACAACAGTTTTATATAACGTTTAGAGAACTAACCATCAGAGTAAACCGATTCGATACAGTTCGTATTAAGGGAGGTTTTAGGCCCTTATATAAAGAATAGTAGGAACTTTAAACGATTTCGATATTTTACTTAATACGAAAGTTATAGCGATATTTTTTTTCTTTCGAAAAAGCCCCCCCATTTCCACCCCTATGATCCGATTTTGCCCATTAACGAACTCGACCGAGATTTTGGGTCGTTATATTTTATGTATCAATTTGAAAGTGATTGAACTTAGAATTACGGCAGTTATCGAGTCCACAAGAAAGTGAAATATATATATATATATATATATAAACTTTTGAACCGACGTTGATTTTGAGACCTGGGGTTGTGAAACACGAACATATGTCGAAATTTTCCGGAAGTCGAATCATGGTACCCATTACAATAGGTAGCTTTCTTATGAAATCTACCTATAACATTAGATTGTTGAAAAATATAATGAAACAAACTATTTTGTATTTTGGGGGTTTTTACCCAATTACAACCCCTTAAAATCGGATAATTCATTCGGTTTGAAAGTAGATAATTTACGTAAAAATAAGAACAATAATATATTTTTAATTATTAAAGATCTTTTACTGATGTTGAATAAAAGTCCATTTAAAACAAACACCTGGTTTTTTAAACTTCGGACCTTTAATTATTAAATACCACCTCATTATTTTCAAGTCATTTAAATATAAAATGATGCGTTCATATTAAAGTGTAAGCTTCCCTATCCTATTCGTATTGCACTATAATATTAAATTTAAACTTGTTTTCATATTATAATTTAGCACAAGCGTACCATTACAAGTGTATTATTCCTATTTTTTTTTATTTATAAATTTTATTTTTATAAGATAGGCATTTTTAATATTATTACATTATATTAAATTAAATGTTTTATCTCTTTAATTTTTAAATAGCAAATGTAATATTTTTTATTACCTTAGACCGGAACACTTGTTTATAATTTTATTTTGTAATATGTCGACATTAGAATATAAACAACACATATATATATAACCTTTTATTTCAGGGTTATTATCTTTCTTTCCCGTTTAACCTCCGGAACTACCGTAAGTTATTACTACAGAGGATGAAATGAGGATGATAATGTACGAATGTAAATGAAGTGTGGTCTTGTACAGTCTCAGGTCGATCATGCCTGAAAAGTGTGGTTAATTGAATGCCAACTACCAAAGAACACCGGTATTCACTATCTAGTGTTCAAATCCGTAAAAAGGTTATTCTTCCCTTTGCTTGGATTTGAACCTTAGAACTCTCGACTTCAAACTCTCGACTCAAAATCTGCGAAATCGAATTGTTACAGCAGTGAATTCAATAACCAGGGACCGGCTACCGATAAAAATAATTTGGGACCGATTAAAATAATTAAATGTTATTTATAAATGTCGATTTTTACTTCCTTGTACGAAGTAAAGGAAGTATCGTGATAGCGAAAAATTTCGGTTTTCAGATTTTAACGGAAATTTTCATTTGACCATCACCGAATCCATTTTGACTATTTTCACCGTGAAGTAGGTGTATGTATCTCGCACAACTCAAAAACGATTAGGCGTGGAATGTTGAAATTTTGGATTTAGGATTGTTGTAACATCTAACTATGAACCTTCCCTTTTGATTGTAATCAACTTGATGAAAAGTGTCCAACAAAGCCCAAAATCTAAAACGTTTGGATTTTTTAGGTTTTCTTAACTAGTACTCAGCACTCGGTGAGAGCTTTTCAACGATATATCATAAGTGGTATTTTAATTGATTCCAGAGTTATAGCCGAATAAATTTTAATTAATGAAATATTTGGATCTTACAAAGGGAAGGTACATCGGTTCGAATCCGACTTCATTTCCTTCTTTTTTTTAAAAAAATGAAAAATACATAAAACTTTATTTTACTAATAACTTCTGATTTTTTTATTGTTATTATTGAATTATTATTTATTGTAAAACTCTTTTTACAATCGTAGATGAATAATTATTAATAATTCAATATAATTATATTAAAAAAAAGTTGAAAAAAGATTTCACCGATTCTAAAAAGGGGATAAAAAAAATGTCCACCTTAACGTTAAGAAAAACATCAAAATACGACAATGGTTGCAGGTGAAAAAAAGTTTCACGTGTTTAGAATACGACAGGCCCCATCTTACAATTCCAGCAATACTTTGGTCATCCCTTGCCGTAAGGGTTGGTGATATCAAAAATTGTTTCAGACAAAAGTTTTAGGTAATGTTGAGAGAACTAACGTCCACTTTGAACCGATTCGATACTGTGCCTATGGTATGGTTTTTTGTTTTCATAACCCCATTTTTTCCACCCCTTGAAAAAACGGTTGGTTATATCAAAAAACGTTACTTATATACGTTTTAGATCATTATCCAAAGAATAGTAATAACTTTAACTGAATTCAATAATTTACTGAATACGAAAGTTATAGCGATATTTTGTTTTTTATATTTTTTGTTTTTTTGGTTTTGGTCACCCGTTGCAGTAACGGTTGATCATATCAAAAATGGCTTCAGAAAAAAGTTTTAGGTAATGTCTAGAGAACTAACCAACACTTTAAATCGATGCGGTACTGTGCCTATTAAGGGAGATATAATTTTTTTTGTCTTCAGAACCCCATTTTTTCAACCCCCTGAGGCAATAGTTGGTGATATCAAACAACTTTTCTTACATAAGTTTTAGGCCCTTATCCAAAGAATCGTAGGAGATATTTTACTTAATAAAAACGTAATAGCGATACTTTGTTTTTTAGAAAAAGCCACCCCATTTCCACTCCCATGGTCCGATTTTGGCCGTTAACGAACTCTACCGAGATTTTGGTCGAGTTTTTTTTTTAGGGAAAAATTTGAAAGCGATTAGTGCAAAGTTACGGCAGTTATCGTGCCCATAATAAAGTGAAATATATATAAATATATATATATATATATATATAAACTTTTGAGCTGATGGTGGTTTTGGGGTCTGGGGGATGTGAAACGCAAAGATATGTCGAAATTTCCCGGAAGTCGAATCATGGTACCCGTTACAATAGGTATCTTTCTTATGAAATCTACCTTATAACATTATTTGCAAAACCGTTTTTGCAAAATCGCCCCCCCCCCAACCCCAAAAAATTGTAGTTGTAGTAGACTACTATGTTGTGACGTCACACGCGAGCGGTAGAATTAAATAAATTAAGTATATTTAACGTTTAAAAAAGTAAAACTCGGTCTGGGCGGGTCTCGAACTCGATCGCTTGAACGACTCGGTATCTGATGCGTTAAGCCTCACGGCTACACAGGTCTGCCGACCGTACAAGCGAAATTTGTTCTATGTACGTTGTGAAATTACATCAGTTCAGTTATTTCCGACCGTCGCCGCTAGTAACGTCACACCCGTGCGAATTAAATACGGTACGCGTGCGCGCTTCAGTTAGAATCATTGTATTAAATATACGAAAAAATATTATATTTAAATAAAACGATAAATATGTTAATTTAAGTTGTATCTACGTATGTGTAAGCCGTGCATCAGAAACAACTGTGTTGTTTCGTCTACAAATAAAAAAATAAATTCATATCAGAAGAACGGATTAATATTAAATTAATTGAATTTGAATAATAAATTTACTTATTTGCTCTTTTACGAGTAGACTTAAACCGTCATCTCTGCCGATTTTGAACTCTAAAACGTCATACGGCACTTACATCCGTAAAAATTTTGAAGATTTTAATTATACTCCTATCTGTGTCAATTTAGAAAAAAAGGGTAAGAAATCATCCGTTCAAGTTATTCTGTTTTAGACGACTACAGAATATAAAGCCAAAAAACAACTGAAGAATGTATTTTATAAATATTCCAGCCTAACAAATTAAAAAAAAAATGGTATTTAAGGATCAGAGAGCGTATATTTTTATTCTTCTTCTTTTAATACTACGTGAATATCCATACAACTCTGAACAGTTTTAACGCTTTTGTAGAGCGCCAAAATATTTTACTGTTTAATGTCGCTGAGCTTCTTATAAATACCACAAGGGTCGTTGAACCTCGATTGACTTCAGTCGTCTTATTTTTAATTCCTTGTCATTGTTATTTTAATTTTAATTTTTTTATATTTTATTTTAGTATTTCAAGCTACTAAATATACCAGTATTACCACTTAAAAACAGACTACGTTTAAGAAAATAACGATCGGAATTAATTTACGGAGAAAAAAAATTAAATACACCGTAATTTAAATATACATATCAGTGATCGATTGTTTTCAATTTATACAATTTACGAAACAATATTACAAAATTAAATATCGAAAATGATATTTTTATTTAATTAAGATTTCATTGCAGAGGTAAATAAAATTACAAATATCTGACGCGGACACCACATGACTTCTATTACATATGCACATTTTTAAAAGTACATAAAATTTTATTTTATTAATAACTTCTGATTTTTTTTTTTCATTTTTCTTTTATTGTTATTGAATTGTTATTCATCGTAAATTTTTTTTTACAATCAGAGGTTAATAATTATTAATAAATCAATATATTTAAATTTAAAAAAAATGGAAATGAAGTCGGATTCGAACAGATGTGCCTTCACATATCCCCCCTAGAGTGGTCCAAATAGGTCAAAATTTTTGTCGAAAAACGTGCACCCCCTGATTTAAAAGTACTCTCAAAAACAACATTTTTGACGCGTTGATGAACCCTTTCCGTTCGAAAAAAGTCATCCCCCACTCCACTTGAATTTTAAACGGGATTTAACATGGGTTTTAGGTTATTTTCAAGTCGTTACGATATAGCGCTTGCATGTTTCATCACAAAACTTCAAAAATAACGTATATAAGTGTTTTTGAGGTCGGAGAACACGTATTTGAAGTCAAAAACTTATTTTGACACATCACAACTGTCAAAGTTGCTGTCAATCAATTGACAACTAGCGTTTTTATGAAAAAAAATCAATGCTCAACATTACAAAAATTGTCAATAAGGGTTTTTGGGGTCGGAGAACACGAATTTGAAGTAAAAAAAACTCATTTTGGCACATTGTAACTGTCAAAATCGCTGTCAATCGATTGACAACTAGCGTTTTTATGTATAAAAATCAAGGGTAGACATTACAAATAACGTTAATAAGGGTTTTCGAGGTCGGAGAACACGAATTTTAAGTTAAAAACTTATTTTGACAAGTTAAAACTGTCAAAATCGCTGCCAATTAATTGACAACTAGCTTTTTTATGTAGAAAAATCAATGTTAGACATTACAAACAACGTTAATTAGGGTTTTTTGGGTCGGAGAACACGAATTTGAAGTGAAAAAATTGTTTTGACACGTTAGAACTGTTGAAGTCGTTGTCGATTAAAAAAAATCTGAAGGATAGATTCAAAAAGATCAACTCTCATTTTATTTAAAAAAATTTATATTCATGTATATAATTATTCAAATAATGTTGTTAAAATTTTACGATTTCTATTTCTATCATTATATTAATTACAAAAGTAATGTAAATATATACATTTGGATGCTTTTTGCGATGAACATTTACTATTTGTAGTATATATTGCAATTGACTTTCATCTCTAGTGAATTTACATCTAAATTCTTTCACCGACTTAACCGTTCTTTCTGAGCGGTCATTGACGACCTTTAGATTTTTAACACGATTCAAAGCAGCCAAATAATCTTCGTTTTCGCTCCACTTACACGGATCAATTTCTAGAAAGCTAGTCGCAAGTTCGAATCGTTTAAAAAAATTCAATGACTCCGTGTTGGCAAAAAAGTCGATTTCTTTGTTTAACAATTCGTTAACGTTTCGTAGCGTTTCGTGTGAGCAGGTTCGTTATCATAATCACAATCATCATCTGTCGCAGATAATAAATTTTCGTAAGTTTCACCCGAAATTGCTAGTTTTTCAACCATTTTCAGTTTTAATTCAGTCGATATGTCTTCATGAAAAAGAGCTAGCGTAGCTAGCCAAAATGAGTTTTTTTACTTCAAATTCGTGTTCTCCGACCCCAAAAACCCTAATTAACGTTGTTTGTAATAACATTGATTTTCCTTCATAAGAACGCTAGTTGTCAATTGATTGACAGCGATTTTGACAGTTAAAATGTGTCAAAATAACTTTTTGACTTCAAATTCGTGTTCTCCGACCCCAAAAACGCTTATATACGTTATTTTTGAAGTTTTGTGATGAAACATGCAAGCGCTATATCGTAACGACTTGAAAATAACCTAAAACCCATGTTAAATCCCCTTTAAAATTCAAGTGGAGTGGGGGATGACTTTTTTCGAACGGAAAGGGTTCATCAACGCGTCAAAAATTTTGTTCTTGAGAGTACTTTTAAATCAGGGGGTGCACGTTTTTCGACAAAAATTTTGCCCTATTTGGACCACTCTAATCCCCCCCTTGTAAGATTCAAATATTTCATTATTAAAAATTTATTTGGCTATAACTCTGGAACCGATGAAAATAAGTACCGCTTATGATATATCTTGAAAAGCTCTCAATGTGGGCTTATTGCTGCAGTTACGAAAAAGACCAAAATCAAAATAAAACACGACATTGTTCATATAATAAATTTTTTAATTTACAATACATATTATCTATGCAAATAGTTATTATATATTCTAAAAATTCTGATTTTTTAATTTTAGCTATTTTTTCAATTTCACTCAATTTGCTTTCTATCGCTTCAATTACACATATCATTCATCCTGTGAAGTAATACCTTACGTCGGTTCCGGAGGCTAAACAGAAAAATAAAAGTTTGTATAGTCGATCGGTTAACTCGAGAAATTAATAAAAGTAATATTTTTAAGTAAAACGCGTCTTTTTATTATATTTAATTCTATCCGATCAAGAGGAAAATAAACTTAAATAAATTACATTTAAGTTAATGTTCATACACCCCGTATATAAATAGTGTGCCGCGAAGAAACGTTCAGGAAATGTTCTGCTAGTGAAAATAATGAAAAAAAGTTCATATAAACAGAAGAACGGAAACAATATGTTTTCGAGTTACGGCTAGCGAAATATTTCGCCCGGATTTCAACTTCTCTAATAAAAAGAAGCCTATTGTAATTTTTGGAAAGCAAATTAAGCAGTAAAGTTGGTGGTTTCATGCGTAATTTGAGCCGGGAAATAATATAAAAACAGATCCTAGAACTGGAACTCTAATAGTTTTTAAGATATCCGACGTAAAACACAAAGTTCGGTGTCAAAAAGAAGGTTTTTTCGTCAGCAAGATTAGGTTTTTAGTCGAATAGGTTTGTTAAATGCGGAAGATTTAATAATAAAACGTGTAGAAAAATTAATTCTGAAACTTTTAAAATTCGGTTTTTTATTGAACAAAAACGGAAGAAGATATACAGAAAATCGTATTATTCTTTCTGTAAGTAATAAACGTTATTCTTAATACAGCAAAACGAAAAAAATAGCATACATTAAACGATAAGTGGTAACGGAATAACAAACCTCAGTTTCCCTCCTTCACAACGTACACAGCACTCTGTCCGACGTAAAATAGCTTTCCGTATCATCTCAGGATCGTTTTGTGAAAATTCAGTAACATTTCGCATTTTAATGAGCGATTCTTCTTTAGTATTAAGTTCATCAATCCGTGTTTTTTTAGAGAATATTCCTGTAAGAAAACGAAAAAAAATCAAAAATTACGAATAAAGTTTTTGTAAAAATCCATTTGTTATATCTTTTTAGTTTCAAAACTTTTTGCTAAAACGGCTTAAATTTTTTCGTGTTATTTAGTTTTACTTCTACCAAACAGCTTATCGAATTGAATAAAACTAAAAAAAAGCTACAGATTGGTTATAAATTGATTTTGTTTAACGTAACGATTATTTTAAGTACAAACAATCGGATTTCTGTTTTACATAATTTTTTAAAAACGCATTAACGAAGTAATTTTTTTCCTAACGTGTACGTTACAAACTAGAAAACGATAAGCAACCTCTCCCACCCGCTCGCACAACGACATCAGGATACGTATTACATGTAAATGAGGCCGTTTACCGACCGCTCCAAAAACTAGTAGTTAACTGAACCCCGACCGCTAAAGTATACCAATCCGATGTCCAGTATTCAAATTCGTACAAAAGCAACTAACCTTTACTAGCGATTGAACTGCTTTGCGACGTCGATTTAACCGCTAAACCGTACGGTTTAGCGGTAAGCAAATTTATTTAAAATTTTTATTTTTTCTGTTCGGCAGGATAGATTTCCTGTTAAACCGCTGTAGATACATATAATACTGTAAAGTATTATTTTTAAATATTTCATAAAAGGAAAAATCTGTACGTTAGATTTTTCTTTTAAGAAATTATAAAACAAAATAAAGGAAGTATAACCGATTAAAGTCCATGTACTAATAATATATACATATATTTCGTACTGATTTCTGTATTATATATTAGATAACAACTTTGTATAACATTTTATAAAGCAATGCGTAGGCGAACAAGTGTACTTATGTGATAAAAAAATAATTATATTTTTATAATAATGATAATAATAAATAAAAGTACATGTCGTGATTGATTGATAATCAATGTCCAGCAAAACCTAGTGAAGATAAGTCGATGAAGATTTGTATATACCTTCTACTTAAGGTGTAAGTGCACCCTAAGAAAGAATTTTTTTAATTTCCGAGTTTAATGGGTTAAAATTGAATAACAATGAAATTTAATATTTTTTTTTAATTTCTCGCCAACAAATGAAGATATCAACTTGATTTTTGGTGTGTAATCGCCACGGTAATATCTTTTTTTTTTTTTAAATTCGATCTTGGAGAAAAGGAGAGAAGAAAGGTAAAAAAATTGCATCAATGATTTCAAATTTTCACCGTTTTCGATTATACTAAAGGAGATATTCATTCGATTTTCCTCTTGCATATTCTCTTCAGATAAATACTCAAAATTTATTTTCGGGTCTTATTAATTTTAATATTTTGAAGGGTAAGAAAACGTAAATTGTTTTTAAATTTTTGCCGTTTTATGTTACCGCTGTCGAATCAATTTTTATTACATTTTGCAACATTGCGATTGTAATTCTGATCGTGTATTTCGCAAGGGAAACCGCGACGGGAAGTCTAAAAACCAATTAGTGGAGCCTGTTTCGACAAAACTGTTGGTTGAAGAAAATACAGTACGCTGATAGTTTTTATAAATTAATCAGAGTTTAATTGTTATTTTATTTGTATTTTTCTCACAAGCATGAGTTCAATGAACATAGAGAAGTCCAGGGGGCAGAGCCCTGCCGGTTAAACATGTCCTGACAACGATGGGAAACGCAAGTAACCGTATAGGGACTGGTATGCTACTATATATTTTTTTAGGAAATAAAAAAATTCTGTTATGTATCTGAATTATGTATTTGCTTAAAACATAAGAATCTTGATTCGGTTTAAACGATTGTTTTATCGCTGTTCGACTGTAAGTTATTTTTTACGTAAGAATTCATTTTTTACAAACCGGTAACATACCCGAAATCCTTGTTTTTAAAATGAATTATGTTGTAAATTATTTTTTACCGTCATTTCTGTCGACACGATCGAGAGACGTGCTTAGCGAAACCGTCGTTGATAAACTCCCGGTTCTTACGACAGTTCAGCGGTCGTTGTCATCTATCTCCATATGTTTTCCTTTCAGAAAGAAACGTATTTTAATTTTCCAGTTATCCGGATTAGGCCTTGCAAATGTCAATCCAGATAGTCGGCATTCATCTGTATTTTATGGTATGGAAATTGTTCCGTGTAACCGACCGATTAATGGTTTACTTGATGATTAATGGTTCATATATACCCGCATACAGTAGAATCTCTGTTAACGGAAATACTTTTTAACTGAAACGGCCGACAAAAAAATATTATCTATTCCTCATTTTGACAGTGAATATTTATTTTTCCGGATGAATAACAAAAATTAATGTAATAAACATTGTTTGTAAATATGTGATTTGTCATAATAGTTCTGCTTAATACGATCAAGTCCCCTTAGTTCTTTTTTTTAAATTCGATCTTGGAGAAAAGGAGAGAAGAAAGGTAAAAAAATTTCATCAATGATTTCAAATTTTCACCGTTTTCGATTATACTAAAGGAGATATTCTTTCGATTTTCCTCTTGCATATTCTCTTCAGATAAATACTCAAAATTTATTTTCGGGTATTTTTAACGAATAAAACAAAATGAAAAAAAATCGATATTTCCTAATTTTTCCACATAGTGAATTTCTTATAACGGTCGTCACATCTGAATGAACCCGTTTCAAAGCCGTATGTTAACCGAATTGAAGTAAAAGGTGGTATATCGTTTCAAAAATAAATATTTACTGACGGTGGCTCTCCGCGTTTTAATAAAAGACTGTTATTCTCATCCGATTTAAAATTTTTGTTAACTATAAAAAAATTACAAATAAAAATGAAGTAAAGAATAATAATAGAGTAGTAAGCTTTCATAACGAAATGTCTAAAGACCTAGTTTTTTTATTTATTTCATGTTACTAGTAGTACAATATAAGGTTTCAGGAGTCGCTTGTTTAAGTTATAAAGAGGAAATATAACGAGTTTTGAATAGCCTGTAGCAAATAAAGTTACACAAGGCAAGACAACCTGCGCCACTAACACCACGCACTCCATCAACCTTTTGCGCATTCTTATTCAACATTTTATATTCCGATTCTTCCCACCACCTTCACAGCTTTCCTAATTCCAATTCAGAACTTTTTGAAAAAAAATTATAAATTTGCATATTTATAATCAAAACAACCCTTTAAACAATTTAAACAAAACTGAATGTATGTTAGTTTGTGCGCGCGCGTTCTGATTAGTAGTAATATAATAGAACCTCTGTTAACCGTCAAAAGGGGGGGAGAAGGCGGTTTCGGATAAAATCTATTATTTTATATTTAAACTTTGAGGTAAAAATAATTAACGGCACTGCATATATACCTAATCCAAATATTTTAATAAGAATTAAACGTTTTTTTTTTTTGTTTAACCTCCGGGTCCAACGTTAGGTATTGATTCGGTTGACTGATTTGTAGCGTGTGTGAAAATGCCATGCCTGACCGGGATTTAAACCGGGGACCTCCGGATGAAATGCCGAGACGCAACGACTCGCGCCACGGAGGCCGGAAATAAGAATTAAACTGTTTATATATTTTTTAACCCTAGTTTTATGATTTATTTTTTTTGCTTTCTTTTATCAAATCGTTTTCTTAGAGCAATATTTCGTAATCACTTCATTAACGTTACAAGGCTTTGATTTTTCAGATCGTTCGACAAAACGTAACGCCACCGGATAATATGAATAAAAAAAATAATAACGCTGTGTGAAATAACTAAATAAAAACTCTTTCCTCTTAGACATTGAAAAACTCGTCAGAGATGTCACGGTTGCTGGTCTCAGCTACGTCTTCGTCGTCAGCGGCGTTGCTGTTGTCTCGTGGTTGGACAATACCGTGTCAACAATGTCTTGATAGTTGAAATTTAATTCAGATTCATCCCCGTTGATCTTTATTTATTTCAGCTCGGTTGATTTCTTTACATCGTAGTATTTTTTTTTCGGTTAACTTCTCAAGATTTTCGTCTTTTTTAAACTCATCTTTAATTAATATCCCTTTACATTTAATTAATAGCGCTGTAACATCCCTCGGTCAAAAGGCTGAATCAAACTTGTATTTGATGGTAAAAATATGACGATTTTTTTTTCTCCGTTGTACAGATTCTGAGAAAGCGTTATCAACGATGTATGAGGATACGTTACCTAGGAAGGGTGTTTTAGACTTTAAATAACTGAACACTGGAGAAAAATTCACTCGGTGAACAACCAAGAAAATGATAGGCCGCTATCGACGAGTTCCCGCAGCATTACAACAACAAAAAAAACCGTCACACTCTGCTTGTTCATCTTGTGTTCAAAAGCGTTCTTTTCATCCCTGCAGAGAGTGACTTTTTAGGTAAAATTTTAAAATATAGCCGAGTTCTGTCTCCATTATAGTTCTAATATTGTGCGTATCCTTGGAAAAAGTAATTCATTTCTGTTTTAAAATAGCTCACAGCATCTTTCCTCATAGACGTACACATGACGCGATCAAAAACTACTTTTCGAGCCATCAATCACCGGCTATAAATTCGGCACTCATGTCTCAACCGTCATCTCCGATAAAATCTTGGCCTTTTCCAGAATAAAACTGGGGAATTACAGGGCCTGTTAATCCCATTCGTTCCCTTTGTTGCGTTAACCGTTGAAACACAGTCTCGTTTACTTTGTCGTTTTGAGACGACTTCGTTGTTCTCATGTTTGGCATCGATAAAGTATATTCTTTATTTAAACTTTATTTTTCATCCTGACCCGATCGGAAACAGTAGAAACACCAACACCAAAATCTAATACCGCAGTTCGCAAAATCTCACAGTTTTTAATTTATCTAATTTCTCCGATCTTTCTTCGATCGTTATCAAGACCCGTTTCCGCTTTGTCGAGAGATTATGCCAAATTATTAAATTAAAGTCGGTTGAAACAAAGTATTACAAAAGCGCTAAAACTACCGGACTAAGTCCGTTATTTTTCCTCTTTGTCTAAAAGGGGTTTAAGAAATAGCTGATCTGACGGGTAACTATCTACGCTCGATTTCTGCCTCAAACTAAGGGGACTTGATCGTATTAAGCAGAACTATTATGACAAATCACATATTTACAAACAATGTTTATTACATTAATTTTTGTTATTCACCCGTAAAAATAAATATTCACTGTCAAAATGAGGAATAGATAATATTTTTTTGTCGGCCGTTTCAGTTAAAAAGTATTTCCGTTAACAGAGATTCTACTGTATGCGGGTATATATGAACCATTAATCATCAAGTAAACCGTTAATCGGTCGGTTACACGGAACAATTTCCATAACATAAAATACAGAGGAATGCCGACCGTCTGGATTGACATTTGCAAGGCCTAATCCGGATAACTGGAAAATTAAAATACGTTTCTTTCTGAAAGGAAAACATATGGAGATCGATGACAACGACCGCTGAACTGTCGTAAGAACCGGGAGGTTATCAACGACGGTTTCGCTAAGCACGTCTCTCGATCGTGTCGACAGAAATGACGGTAAAAAATAATTTACAACATAATTCATTTTAAAAACAAGGATTTCAGGTATATTACCGGTTTGTAAAAAATGAATTCTTACGTAAAAAATAACTTACAGTCGAACAGCAATAAAACAATCGTTTAAACCGAATCAAGATTCTTATGTTTTAAGCAAATACATAATTCAGATACATAACAGAATTTTTTTATTTCCTAAAAAAACATATAGTAGCATACCAGTCCCTATACGGTTACTTGCGTTTCCCATCGTTGTCAGGACATGTTTAACCGGCAGGGCTCTGCCCCCTGGACTTCTCTATGTTCATTGAACTCATGCTTGTAAGAAAAATACAAATAAAATAACAATTAAACTCTGTTTAATTTATAAAAACTATCAGCGTACTGTATTTTCTTCAACCAACAGTTTTGTCGAAACAGGCTCCACTAATTGGTTTTTAGACTTCCCGTCGCGGTTTCCCTTGCGAAATACACGATCAGAATTACAATCGCAATGTTGCAAAATGTAATAAAAATTGATTCGACGGCGGTAACATAAAACGGCAAAAATTTAAAAACAATTTACGTTTTCTTACCCTTCAGAATATTAAAATTAAAAAGACCCGAAAATAAATTTTGAGTATTTATCTGAAGAGAATATGCAAGAGGAAAATCGAATGAATATCTCCTTTAGTATAATCGAAAACGGTGAAAATTTGAAATCATTGATGAAATTTTTTTACCTTTCTTCTCTCCTTTTCTCCAAGATCGAATTTAAAAAAAAAAAAAGATATTACCGTGGCGATTACACACCAAAAATCAAGTTGATATCTTCATTTCTTGGCGAGAAATTAAAAAAAAAAATATTAAATTTCATTGTTATTCAATTTTAACCCTTTAAACTCGGAAATTAAAAAAATTCTTTCTTAGGGTGCACTTACACCTTAAGTAGAAGGTATATACAAATCTTCATCGACTTATCTTCACTAGGTTTTGCTGGACATTGATTATCAATCAATCACGACATGTACTTTTATATATTATTATCATTATTATAAAAATAGAATTATTTTTTTATCACATATGTACACTTGTTCGCCTACGCATTGCTTTATAAAATGTTATACAAATTTGTTATCTAATATATAATACAGAAATCAGTACGAAATATATGTATATATTATTAGTACATGGACTTTAGTCGGTTATTCTTCCTTTATTTTGTTTTATAATTTCTTAAAAGAAAAATCTAACGTACAGATTTTTCCTTTTATGAAATATTAAAAATAATACTTTACAGTAATATGTATCTACAGCGGTTTAACAGGAAATCTATCCTGCCGTACAGAAAAAATAAAAATTTTAAATAAATTTGCTTCATTTTTTTTCCTATACGCAAAAGAAATACAAAAATGTGAGACTAAAATAAAAAATTGAGCGGTAACCGTTTTAAATAAAATCCAGCCCTTTAAAAACAAAATAAATTATTATACTCACCGCACGTGATAAATCCGTAACTAAACTATTCCAAATGTAATATGTATTAAATAGGTCAAACAGGACGAACATTAGAGAAAGATACAATAAACAGTTAAAAGCCCTTAATAACAACTTAAGTCAACGATTTCATAAATGCAAATCTGTCAACACCGACATCTATTTAGTTATTTTAGAATTACAACGATTTTTTTAATATTTTTTTAATACGATTAAATATAAAAACACAAATGAACAGTCGCAATACAAATCCAAACAATTTTCAAAAATACATATCTGCTTAATTCAAACACATCATTAACAAATATATGTACCGTGCGAAAAACAACGTTTACCAGTCCAAGGGAAGAAGTTTACAGAGTCGATTAAAATTCAAAAACCCTTATTCTTCCGCTTCAGATAAACAGTTTTTCCCCTTTTAATTAATATTTATTTGTTCTTTATTTCTTCCTTCCTTTTGTATCGTTTATTATCTTTATTTTACTTTTACTTACTATTTTTTACAGTGAATTTGTCATTTAATTCCGGAACATTCAACAGAAGCCAGAATCATAATAACGCAAGGAATTAGCACTAGGATCTTTAACGCAGTGGTTTTCCGTCGCTTTTTGTATTCGATTACCGTTGACTTTCTGAAGAAGTTTCCCACCCCAGGGCGATACAGCGCTCTGCATCCATCACGCTATCTGGGGAGACCGTTGGCACTTGTAATTTCCGGGGGAACTCCTTATAGCGGAAGTAACTCGGTCCCTTCGTGCATTAGCCGCTTGAACGTACTACGGATTGTTAATATATATAATCGTCTATTCTCTGCCGCGAAGAGGTGAATATCAGGATTTTTCCTTCGCCAAATCTTGGACCTTAAACTCGTTTCCTAGATTTTGCAGTATTTTTAGAAAGAGAATTCTGCATAGAACTGGAAAATTGAATAGCGGAAAACGAGAGTTATTGGAAAATGTAATTTTTAGTAATGAATTAACATTTCATATTAGAAGTTAAACGATCACCCACAAAATTAGGATTTAGGGGGCAGAAATCCACAAGAATTTCAAACGGTCTTGTACAATCTAAGCCGAGTTGAAATTTACTGCCCGTTCTTTGTCAATCAGGTTACCGTAAACCGATATTGTGTGAAAATTGTCCTTTCGCAAACGACAAAAAAAAAAAGACGCTCTCACTTTTACGCGAGTCACGGGTTTCCTAAAAAATATATTTTTCTATATCGGTTGATTATATTCTTCTATAGAGGTAGAAGAATTTTGTTATTTGGGAAGTAAAATTACTAAAGATGGACGAAGCAGGAGCGAAACGAGCCTTCAGTAAGAAATATAATTTGTTTACATCAAAAATTAATTTAAACGTCAGGAAAAGATTTTTTAAAGTATATGTTTGGAGCGTCGCTTTATATGGAAGTGAAACTTGGACGATCGGAGTATCTGAGAAGAAAAGATTAGCAGCTTCTGAAATGCGGTGCTATAGGAGAATTTTAAAAATCAGACGGGTAGATAAAGCGACAAATGAAGAGGTATTGCGACAAATAGATGAAGAAAGAAGCATTTGGAAAAATATAGTTAAAAGAAGAGACAGACTTATAGGCCACATACTAAGGCATCCTGGAATAGTCGCTTTAATATTGGAAGGACAGGTAGAAGGAAAAAATTGTGTAGGCAGGCCACACAATTTGGAGTATGTAAAACAAATTGTTGGGGATGTAGGATGTAGAGGGTATACTGAAATGAAACGACTAGCACTAGATAGGGAATCTTGGAGAGCTGCATCAAACCAGTCAAATGACTGAAGACAAAAAAAAAAAAAATTTCCGATATTTTTTATACTTTTTTCTGTTATTATTGAATTATTATTCATCGTAAACTTTTTTGTTACAATCAGAGGTAAATAATTATTAATAAATCGATATATTTAAATTAAAAAGAAGTAGATGAAGTCTGATTCGAACCGATGTGCCTTCCCCTTTAAAGATCAAAATATTTCATTAATTAAAATTTTATTTGGCTCTAACTCTGGAACCGGTGAAAATAAGTACCGCTTACGACAATCGTTGAAAAGTTCTCAACGAGGGCTTATATTATTGCAGTTAAGAAAAACTACAATTTTTTTTTGGATTTCGGGCTTTTTTGGACGTTTTTGGTTCATTCAATTGCGATCAAAAGGTGCACAACTAGATGTTACAACAGTCCTTAATCCAAAATTTCAACATTCTACGGCTAAACGTTTTTTAGTTACGCCAAAACTAGTGAAAATGGATATTTCCGTTGAAATCTGAAAACCGAAATTTTTCGCGATCACAATACTTTCTTGTACAAGTAAAAGGAAATAAAAATTAAACTGAAAAAGAAAAAAAAAATTTTCAACTACAATTTCAACGCACAGTCTTCGAAACTTAATTTTTGAAATAGGCGAAAAAATTCAAATAAATTTCTTAATACGTATCTCCTCCACCGGTACTTCAAAAAATAAGTTTAAAAGATTTAAAACGTGCATAGTGGGAAAACATTTATTTTTTTCTTCTAACAAAATATTATTTTTCAAACATTTATTATTTAAAAAGTTTTGTAATTTATTAATTATAATACGATTAATTCCGAAATGTTTAACTTGTTTTACGTTAAAATTTTCAATTTATTTATTTATTTTTTTTAAATAAGTAGTTGGAGCGTAAAAAAATATCGTTTTCCTTAACATATTCCTAGTAGATCAAGTACATGTTTTTAACTAGTTCAATTATACGATCGTTTTCTTCAACGCTCAATATTCCAAACAAGAACCGTTTTACATTTAACCAGTTATTTAAATCGCCCTGAAATATCTTAACGTATATCAATTACATAATCCGACGACAACAAATCTAAAAGGGAAATTCTATTCCAAACACCAGCCAGTATTTAAAATTAAGAAAAAAAATTATTCTAACGAGAAAATATATTTTACACGAAATTTTTAATATTAACTTTTATACAAACTAAATAACCTGTACCACAATCAGGGTGTTTACGAAACAGATTTTCATTACGATACACGTGTACAACCCATCCCGGCCTCCGTGACACGAATGGCAGCGTCTCGGCCTTTCATCCGAAGAACCCGGGTTCGAATCCATGTCAGGTACGGCATTTTCACACGCTAAAAAAAATGTGTTCACTTCACTTCATCCGCTAAAACAATACTACTGAATAACGGTGGTCCCTGAGGCTAAAAAAAAAGATGTTCAACCGATAAACAGCTTACTACTACTACTACAACTACAACCGGTCTTAGGGTGATAATGCTTAATATATGAACTGTTTTACGTAGATTTCATAAGAAAGCTACCTATTATAACGGGTACCGTGATTCGACTTCCGGAAAATTTCGACATATCTTCGCGTTTCACATCCCCGAGATCCCAAAACCACCTTCTGCTCAAAACTTTATATTTACGAGCGTATTTCACTTTCTTGTGGACACGATAACTGCCGTAATTTTGCGCCAATCGCTTTCGAATTGTTCCTTAAAAATAACTCGTCCTAAAATCCCGATCGACTTCGTTAACGGCCAAAATCGGTCCGTGGGAGTGGAAACGGGGGGTGGTTTTTTCGAAAAAAACAAAATATTGCTATTACGTTTTTATTAAGTAAAATATCGAATTCGTTAAAAAATTCCTACTATTTTTTGGATAAGGGCCTAAAACTTAAAAGTTTTTTTATATCACCGACCGTCGGCCCAGGAGGTGGAAAAAATGGAATTTTGAAGGCAAAAAAAAAAATCATACTTCCCTTAAATAGGTGCAACATCGAATCGGCTTAAAATGGTCATTAGTCCTCAAAAAATTACCTTAAAGTTTTGTCTGAGAAATTTTTTGAAATTACTAACCCTTACGGCAAGGGATGACCAAAACGTTATTGGAATCGAAAGAAAAGGGGGCTTGTCGTATGTTAAACGCGTGAAACATTTTGTCACGTGCCGTATCGAATAAAGTTTTTTTTTAACTTTAAGGTGGAAATGTTTATCATCCTCTACTTAGCACCGATAAATCTACTACCGCCTTCCGGCGAGCCGAAAGGGATTTTTTTTTACTTTGATTTTAATCCGATTTAATAGTTAGCGAGCAGAAGTTAATTTGAAAGTACACAAACGGGTAATTAATTTTCTATATTACACTGTTTATTATCTTTTTATTAATTATGTCGGATTTTAAGGAAGAAATTTCTTTAACATCGGTCGATATTAGAGAAACGGTAGAACTTACTACTAATCTATCGCCACAGAAACGTATCGTTTAATGTATTTATAAACATTAAAAAAATAGTAGTGCCATTCTGCACTCCTGCGAAATTACTTGGCACTTGCTATCGTTATAGGTTCGTCGTACAATGTATTATTTTACTGCGATAGTTACACAATAATGAAGCACTACACGTTAAGAACGGGTGAGATATTCGACTCCAAAAATAAAAAAACAACTGTCCGAGAGGATTTACTCGGATGGATACCGCGGAGGAAACCGGAGAGGATTTTGATCCGAGAAAGATTTACTCGGAGGAAACCGCAATAAATACTACGATCACAACGGCATAAAAAACACGTAATTAATTATAAACTAAATAAATAACGGATACAATGAAAATGCGAAAATTAATGTCCTTCGGTAAGAACGAGTAAAACACAGATTAACTAAGTAAAGTTTTCATTTCTTCTTTAATAAAAGATTTAAAATTTAAAAAGAACACGACAATAAAACAGAGGTATACAGGAATGATATTAGGGAAAAAATGTAAGAATAAATGAAATATCTAAAAAAAATAAATCAAACATCGTTAATGAAAATTATTTTAGCACATATTAGATACACACCGAAGACGGTGCGTAAAATTCAGGTTTTTTTTAAAAATTACTATACTTTCAAAATTAATCAAAAATAATTTTTTTTTTCTTTTTTGTAAAAACAACCTTTTAATTGTATTTTAATTTAAATAAATTAGTATGAAGTTTTTTTCTTTTTTAAACGGTTCGGTAATTTATTAAATATACCAACCGAAACATAAAATGTCCCTTCTCGTAAACGGAAGTATATCTGAAATCTTTTTTGATAAAAGCGGATACTGATATTTTTTTAAGATTAAATGGCTTCCATCAACCGGTACAATTGAATTCGGTTAAAAAGCATTTGAAATATGAAAGAAAATAACCACGATTACGCGCTCCTTTCTTGTTTTTATTATTATTACACGATATAGAAGAAAAATAGATGAAATTAATTAAGGAAATTTAATAGAGTAAAATAAAATAACCGTCGGTGTTTTACCAAATATTATAAGTTATTAACTTTAAACCGATCGCAAAAGATAAAACGCAAGTAGAATAGGATTTTCCTCTGGTGAGATTATTTCTTAACAAAAAAGGAGATATATTTATTGTTTTTCTTTAATTTATCCGTCTCGATCGTTCTTATAACTACGACACGATTAAATCATCTGAGATGTAAAACATACCGAGAAGTTAGATGCGCATTCTCTGAAAGTAATAATGTTCATAATATTATCGGCTCTTTCGACGAACCGAATTATAGCGTCGCTTTTCACTGTAGGAATCACCAGAATGTCGATAGGTTTGGCAAAACATATGCGACAGTATATTTCACTCGGTGAACAAAACAAACGCAAAAACCACTTTTCATCTCCCTTTTCTTAGTAACCCTAAGATGATTTTTTATTATTTAGTATACCTATATTATTAATACGAGCGATCTGTGATCCACGTCAAGTCAAGGAAATGATTCAGACAAGAAGAAAGTATGGATTAGACGATCGTTTTTATAATGTTATAAAAGCGATTTAAATTTTTTTTTTTTATCAATGTTTAGTAGAATTACTGTATTACTGTAGAATAGTAATACTATTAATAATAATAGATATAATAGATATTAAGAATAATAATACTAATATTAATAACTGTAGAATAGATATACTGTATTACAGTAGAATTACTGCGCAGTGCAGGTAAGGAAGCGATTGATAGATTGTACAAACTGGTGTGTAATATTTATGAAAAAGGGGAATTTCCGTCAGACTTCAAAAACAGTGTTATAGTCATGATACCGAAGAAAGCAGGGGGCAGATAAATGTGAACAATAGAGAACAACTAGTTTAACGAGTCACGCATCAAAAATCTTAACTAGAATTTTATACAGAAGAATTGAGAGGAGAGTGGAAGAAGTGTTAGGAGAAGACCAATTTGGTTTCAGGAAAAGTATAGGGACAAGGGAAGCAATTTTAGGCCTCAGATTAATAGTAGAAGGAAGAGTAAAGAAAAGCAAACCGACATACTTGGCGTTTATAGACCTAGAAAACGCATTCGATAACGTAGACTGGAATAAAATGTTCAGCGTTTTAAAAAAATTAGGGTTCAAATACAGAGATAGAAGAACAATCGCTAACATGTACAGGAACCAAACAGCAACAGTAACAATCGAAGAACATAAGAAAGAAGCCGTAATAAGAAAGGGAGTCCGACAAGGATGTTCCCTATCTCCGTTACTTTTTAATCTTTACATGGAACTAGCGGTTAATGATGTTAAAGAACAATTTAGATTCGGAGTAACAGTACAAGGTGAAAAGATAAAGACGCTACGATTTGCTGATGATATAGTAATTCTAGCCGAGAGTAAAAAGGATTTAGAAGAAACAATGAACGGTATAGATGAAGTCCTACGCAAGAACTATCGCATTAAAATAAACAAGAACAAAACAAAAGTAATGAAATGTAGTAGAAATAACAAAGATGGACCGCTGAATGTGAAAATAGGAGGAGAAAAGATTATGGAGGTAGAAGAATTTTGTTATTTGGGAAGTAGAATTACTAAAGATGGACGAAGCAGGAGCGATATAAAATGCCGAATAGCACAAACGAAACGAGCCTTCAGTAAGAAATATAATTTGTTTACATCAAAAATTAATTTAAATGTCAGAAAAAGATTTTTGAAAGTATATGTTCGGAGCGTCGCTTTATATGGAAGTGAAACTTGGACGATCGGAGTATCTGAGAAGAAAAGATTAGAAGCTTTTGAAATGGGGTGCTATAGGAGAATGTTAAAAATAAGACGGGTGGATAAAGCGACAAACGAAGAGGTATTGCGGCAAATAGATGAAGAAAGAAGCATTTGGAAAAATATAGTTAAAAGAAGAGACAGACTTATAGGCCACATACTAAGGCATCCTGGAATAGTCGCTTTAATATTGGAAGGACAGGTAGAAGGGAAAAATTGTGTAGGCAGGGCACGTTTGGAATATGTAAAACAAATTGTTAGGGATGTAGGATTTAGAGGGTATACTGAAATGAAACGACTAGCACTAGATAGGGAATCTTGGAGAGCTGCATCAAACCAGTCAAATGACTGAAGACAAAAAAAAAAAAAATCAATGGTTAATAATTTCTATGTTACCGGAGAGCCACTCGATTTTCGCTGTCGGTAATTTGTATGTTAATTATTGTATTTAGTTTAAAATCGCTTTTATTATTAATAAGTCGTGTTGCAGACCGGTTCTTATCTAGCAGTTACGTTAGGTTAGTTCGTACGATATCGGTAACGTAAACTAACGCTCGCTAACCTTGTCTAAATTATAAGTTAAATATCCTTCACCCGAGTTTTATACAGAACCCTCACCAGAAATGTCGTAATAATGCAGCACTGTACAAGTGTAATACGCATTATTTTTGGACTGAATAACACAGTACGATTATAAACTCGGCCTAAACAACCGTACGATTTAATAAAACGTCTAGTACCTGCCTTCGTTAACACAGAAGTACATAATTTTTATACGCTTGTTAAACGAGCGACGTTCAATATAATTACAGGGACAAATGACAACAGTGGAAAAACTATTCGCTAGTATAAATTGAAACTTCTAACGTCTAAGACGACACCCCGACGTAGAAAATATGAGCTATCCGAAAAGAAATCCCATTATTATTATTATTATGCTTTTACGGCCAACATGGGACCACTTAAGTCAATTTAAGTTGGATCTTTTCTGAGAAAAGCGTGTTATTTTACTCTTCCGAGCTGCCCAGTATTTCTTCATCCGTTCAGATCTTGCTTTCTTTTCTTCATCCGTAAACACCCTCTTCGTTGTATTTTGTCGTTTGTCTGTCTTTTGTTTAAATCTAATGCTTTTATCTTTTAGCTTTGTAATTTTTCCAGTTTTATTCTGTAGGTCGGTCAGGGAAATTCCCAATTCTTTCATATCTTCTCTAGTTTCTTTGATCCATCCTACTTCTAGCTTTTGGAACCGGAGCTTTTCAATGATATTTCTTGACAGTCTTGTTTCCGGTGTCCTTATGAGATGACCGAAGAAAGAGATTCTTTTTTTCCGCATAGTATCAGTAACAGGCTCTATTTCTCGATACACCACCTCATTTGGCACAATCCACCATCGGCCTTCTTTTTGGTGTTTTTTATTGATACACGTTCTGACAATTCTCCTTTCTATTTTCAGAATTTTTTCAATTCGGTTTTTCTGAGTGATTTTGAAAAGGGTCTCGCTTCCGTAGGTGACTTCTGGCTGTACTAGTTTTATAATGTTTAAGTTTTGTTTTAGCAGAAAGACATTTTTTGTTATATGTTGACCGAGTTAATTTTTGGGATTTAATCATTTTATTTGTCCTGTTTTGCCATGTCACTTTTTCATTTAAATTATAAGTTATTATTTCTCCTAGATATTTAAATTGTTTTACTATTTTAATTTTCTGATTGTTTACCGTAATGTGCTCTATTACCAGAGGAAAGAAATCCCATTACTATAACCTATTTTCCTAATTTCAAAATGTTCCCCCTCCACTGGAAACGTGTACAGTGGAAGAATAATAGTGCTGCGATGAATTTTTCTTTTACTTAAAACCGGAAGAAATAAACACGCAGATGTACGGTAAAAAAAAAAACGTATAAAATTTTCATAAATCTATCGAACAGTTTAAATCGGGCAGAAAAACTATCGTCAATTTTCAGGTTTTCAACCTGTTTTAGGAAGACAGGTTGGATTTTCGACTGACATTTTGCCAAATTTGTATCCGTTCGCCCTTGCGAATAAGATCATAAATGCGATTTCGCAAAATTACAGTCGAAATTTCCAACCTGTCTTCCTAATACAGGTTGAAATCCTGAAAATTAACATGAAAATTGATGATAGTTCTGCCCGATTTGAGAGATTGTTGAAATTTGTACTGCGAGTATCGGCATCGATTCCGTTATACACGATAAGCTGAATAATACGCAAAGCTTGGAAGTCGGGTTCCAAGATGATCGGCTCAAATCACAAAGAAACTCGAATTGGTAATCGTTCGGAACTTAAAAGACGATTTTTAGCGGAAAATAAGTATTTTTTTACAGCGCATAAAAACTCGCCGTGACGCAAAACTCCGAACGTCAGAGTAAAGGGATCAGAGCATCCGAGTTCGCCAACCAGGAAAAAATTCAAATAAAATCAACGGCGGGTACCCTTTTGCCGTGCTAGAAAATAAAATGAAAGCTGCAACAAACGTCTTGGTACACTCACGAACGACTTAATTGTATAATGCCAGTAATTCTTCTACGTGAAAACGTCCGCCCTTTTACCGCTATAAAGACAAGGAAAGCTACTCAAAAATTTGGTCGGAAGGTCGTTGGGCACATCCATCTTACAGTTTTGAACCCTCAGATTTTTATTTTGTTTGGGTTTGGGTTTTTTGAGGCGACAATGATAGGGGTCAAGAACGGCTCAGACACCCAGGTAAAAAATGTTTTTCTACCGGAACAACATTAATCACATAAAGACGGGACGGTGCCTAAATGAGCCGAGGATTATATTGAGAAGTAGCCTTAGTTTCAGAAACACGTTCTATAACAACGATAAAATGACGCTTTTGAATTTAAATTAAGGGATATATTTGACGATTTCAGATAGATTTCATAAGAAAGCTACCTATTGTAATGGATACTGTGATTCGACTTCCGGAAAATTTCGACATATCTTAGCGTTTCACATCCCCCGGACCCCAAAACCACAGTCAGCTAAAAAGTTTATATATATATTTTACTTTCTTTTGGACAAGATAAATGCCGTAATTTTGCGTCATCGCTTTCAAATTGTTCCTTAAAAATAACTCCTCCCAAAATCTCGGTCGAATTCGTTAAAGAATAAAATCCAATCGTGGGAGTAGAGAGGGTGGGGGTCTTTTCCAAAAAAAAAACAATCAAAATATCGCTATAACTTTCTTATTAAGTTAAATATCCGATTCGTTTAAAGTTTCGATTATTCTTCGGTTAAGGGCCTAAAACGTATCTAAGTAAATTTTGTTTATATCACCAACCATCGGCCCAAGGTGTTGAAAAAATGGGGTATCGAAGACAAAAAAGAATCATACCTTCCTTAATAGGCATAGTATCCGATCTGTTAGTGGTCGTTAGTCCTCTAAACGTTACCTAAAACTTCTGTCGGAATCAACTTTACTTATCACCAACCGCTACGGCAAGGGATGGCCAAAATGTTGCTGTTATTGTAAGATGTCGCTATATGCTAAACATGCGAAATCTTTTTGTCACATACAATCTTGTCGTATCGAGTAAATTTGAAGTTTTTTTTTAACTTTAAGGTAGAATTTTTTTAATCCCCTACTTAGCACCGGTAAAATCTACCTCCACCTTCCGGCGTGCTGAAAGGGATTTTTTTTTATCTGAAAAGTGAATAAAAGGCTTCCATAACTGTAACTATAATAATTCTCGGGAAACTTATTTTAAAACGTAAAAGTTGTTTGGTACCGTAAAATACAATTTTTTAGGTTTGACGTACAATAACTTCGTAAAACTCCCGGTAAACGTATAAAATTTTGCAAACAAAATACGAAGAGAAAGTTTTTTTTTTGTCTTCAGTCATTTGACTGGTTTGATGCAGCTCTCCAAGATTCCCTATCTAGTGATAGTCGTTTCATTTCAGTATACCCTCTACATCCTACATCCCTAACAATTTGTTTTACATATTCCAAACGTGGCCTGCCTACACAATTTTTCCCTTCTACCTGTCCTTCCAATATTAAAGCCACTATTCCAGGATGCCTTAATATGTGGCCTATAAGTCTGTCTCTTCTTTTAACTATATTTTTCCAAATGCTTCTTTCTTCATCTATTTGCCGCAATACCTCTTCATTTGTCCTTTATCCACCCATCTACATCCTACATCCCTAACAATTTGTTTTACATATTCCAAACGTGGCCTGCCTACACAATTTTTCCCTTCTACCTGTCCTTCCAATATTAAACCGACTATTCCAGGATGCCTTAGTATGTGGCCTATAAGTCTGTCTCTTCTTTTAACTATATTTTTCCAAATGCTTCTTTCTTCATCTATTTGCCGCAATACCTCTTCATTTGTCCTTTATCCACCCATCTACATCCTACATCCCTAACAATTTGTTTTACATATTCCAAACGTGGCCTGCCTACACAATTTTTTCCTTCTACCTGTCCTTCCAATATTAAAGCGACTATTCCAGGATGCCTTAGTATGTGGCCTATAAGTCTGTCTCTTCTTTTAACTATATTTTTCCAAATGCTTCTTTCTTCATCTATTTGCCGCAATACCTCTTCATTTGTCCTTTATCCACCCATCTACATCCTACATCCCTAACAATTTGTTTTACATATTCCAAACGTGGCCTGCCTACACAATTTTTCCCTTCTACCTGTCCTTCCAATATTAAAGCGACTATTCCAGGATGCCTTAGTATGTGGCCTATAAGTCTGTCTCTTCTTTTAACTATATTTTTCCAAATGCTTGTTTCTTCATCTATTTGCCGCAATACCTCTTCATTTGTCCTTTATCCACCCATCTACATCCTACATCCCTAACAATTTGTTTTACATATTCCAAACGTGGCCTGCCTACACAATTTTTCCCTTCTACCTGTCCTTCCAATATTAAACCGACTATTCCAGGATGCCTTAGTATGTGGCCTATAAGTCTGTCTCTTCTTTTAACTATATTTTTCCAAATGCTTCTTTCTTCATCTATTTGCCGCAATACCTCTTCATTTGTCCTTTATCCACCCATCTACATCCTACATCCCTAACAATTTGTTTTACATATTCCAAACGTGGCCTGCCTACACAATTTTTTCCTTCTACCTGTCCTTCCAATATTAAAGCGACTATTCCAGGATGCCTTAGTATGTGGCCTATAAGTCTGTCTCTTCTTTTAACTATATTTTTCCAAATGCTTCTTTCTTCATCTATTTGCCGCAATACCTCTTCATTTGTCCTTTATCCACCCATCTACATCCTACATCCCTAACAATTTGTTTTACATATTCCAAACGTGGCCTGACTACACAATTTTTCCCTTCTACCTGTCCTTCCAATATTAAAGCGACTATTCCAGGATGCCTTAGTATGTGGCCTATAAGTCTGTCTCTTCTTTTAACTATATTTTTCCAAATGCTTGTTTCTTCATCTATTTGCCGCAATACCTCTTCATTTGTCCTTTATCCACCCATCTACATCCTACATCCCTAACAATTTGTTTTACATATTCCAAACGTGGCCTGCCTACACAATTTTTCCCTTCTACCTGTCCTTCCAATATTAAACCGACTATTCCAGGATGCCTTAGTATGTGGCCTATAAGTCTGTCTCTTCTTTTAACTATATTTTTCCAAATGCTTCTTTCTTCATCTATTTGCCGCAATACCTCTTCATTTGTCCTTTATCCACCCATCTACATCCTACATCCCTAACAATTTGTTTTACATATTCCAAACGTGGCCTGCCTACACAATTTTTTCCTTCTACCTGTCCTTCCAATATTAAAGCGACTATTCCAGGATGCCTTAGTATGTGGCCTATAAGTCTGTCTCTTCTTTTAACTATATTTTTCCAAATGCTTCTTTCTTCATCTATTTGCCGCAATACCTCTTCATTTGTCCTTTATCCACCCATCTACATCCTACATCCCTAACAATTTGTTTTACATATTCCAAACGTGGCCTGCCTACACAATTTTTCCCTTCTACCTGTCCTTCCAATATTAAAGCGACTATTCCAGGATGCCTTAGTATGTGGCCTATAAGTCTGTCTCTTCTTTTAACTATATTTTTCCAAATGCTTGTTTCTTCATCTATTTGCCGCAATACCTCTTCATTTGTCCTTTATCCACCCATCTGATTTTTAACATTCTCCTATAGCACCGCATTTCAAAAGCTTCTAATCTTTTCTTCTCAGATACTCCGATTGTCCAAGTTTCACTTCCATATAAAGCGACACTCCAAACATACACTTTCAAAAATCTTTTCCTGAGATTTAAATTAATTTTTGATGTAAACAAATTATATTTCTTACTGAAGGCTCGTTTAGCTTGTGCTATTCGGCATTTTATATCGCTCGAAGAGAAAGTAATTTTAAGAATTTTATTTTTATTAAAAACAAAACAAACCGAAATACGGCAGAAAGAATAATAATATATTATAATTTTAAACCAAATCAGGAATCGTTTCAATATTGGCAAATATTTACAAAGAAAACCAGTTTTATTAAAAACTAAATCAGACGGTAGTTTAAAATTATCATTTAAATTTGTTTTTTAGATTTACAAATTACGAATAATCTTAAATTCATTATTTATAAACAGTTTTGAAAAAACTAAATTTAGAAATTTTTATTAAGTTGGCAATATTATAATTTAAATTCATCATATATTTGTATCTGAATAGTTTTTATACGCTTTCAGAATTAAAGAAAATAACAGTTGTCGAGTTTACATTATAAAAAATCGTCTTATCAGTTATCAGATGATTAATACTCAAAATTGTTTACGGGTTTGTAATAGAAATTACGTAGTTGTAAAATATATTAAAAAAAAAAAATTACGTCAATCTTTTTTCAATTTAGAAAGCATATAAAACTAGTCAAATCAAATACACCAATTTTAATTGTTAATACTGCCAACATAAAAAATAAAGATTTCTCAATTAATTTTTTTCAAGACTAATTATAAATAATGAATTATCGATTCTACGTAATTTTTAAACGTAAGAAAAACGAAATTTAAATGAACCTTTAAACTATCGTTTTACTTAATTTTTATTTCTAGATAAAAATAATATTTGTTTCGTTTAAAATTATAAAACAGTATATTATCCGCCACGTTTCGGTCTGGGAAAGTTAAAAGTTTTTAATCTTCAGTCGAACATACTTATATACAAGTATTTTTGTTAAAAGAAATTTCTCTATAGATTTTATTTATTTAGGATTAATTAAATGAAAAAAACCTGTAATTTGCGACACCAAAAGTTTCTCGAAAATTACTAAGGTACAGCTTTGGATTCTGTTTTATTCAATTTTTCATGCGAAAACCCATACGAAACCTCAAATTTATCTATTAATTAAAGTTCCAAGAATTTCATTTATCGGTAGAACAGAAATCACGGTGAAAGGTACGCAAGCTGTACGTAAAAATCGTATCCTTGTTTATACGAAAATCTCCAGATCACGTCCGGAAATCTTTTTTTTCATTAGTTTTTTCACGAGACAGTCTGCATATGAACTTTTCGTTAATCTTTTTCTTCGGTTTTTTTATATAAAAAACATGTTTTTTTTTTTTACAAAAAAATCGGGTGGGCTGTGTCGGGGCGCACGACCGTGTCAGCTCCCGAAAGAGTCTTGCTCGCTCGCCACCGGACATCGGGGTACCTGTGCGCGGCCCATAACCTCCCCTTTCCAACGATAAGCGTAATCTATATTTCCGGCTGGCTTTCGCGCGGGCTGAGGCTGACATATTGAATTTTTATACTTTTTTATAGGCCACATACTAAGGCATCCTGGAATAGTCGCTTTAATATCGGAAGGACAGGTAGAAGGCAAAAATTGTGTAGGCAGGCCACGTTTGGAATATGTAAAACAAATTGTTAGGGATGTAGAGGGTATACTGAAATGAAACGACTAGCACTAGATAGGGAATCTCGGAG